>NC_064867.1:21775606-22075606 GCF_024139225.1 Suncus etruscus | reverse complement strand
GATTTTGTGATTTTCTTTGCTTGCTTCTAATGGTTTATTTCAATGAGTGACTTCCTTTGAAAAATATACTGCAGGCTAATGATGTCAATTTATCCACAGGAACAAACTGTAGACAATGCCTACAAGTTCTGTTCTTCACTGGCCTCTTGCTTCCCCTTTCTCCCACAGATAGTAACATTTATTCAGTGACTGACTGACTCATGAGTACAGAAACATAAATACTGAGCATGCTTGCCATGAATTGGGTTATTTACACTCCAGAACTCCCTTGTGAGATCAGACTAAACCTGGGACTTTTCTTGGAATTGTACCTTCAGTTGGCAGCTCCTACTCCCCCTCCATGTTATTGCCACTTCCTGGAACCATTTTCTTAATAAATTCCTTGCATAGATCCTCATTTAAAGGTCTGCTTCTGGAAAACTTGACCTAATATGCCCAGAGACAGATTTAGGATTCTACTCTTGACTAACATTCTCTTTTGCTATTATGATTAATTTACTAGTGTCAACTGCATGCAATTATTTGACCCAATAGGGTTCCAGTCCAAGGGGCCAACATCTTCCCTACTGCTACTTCTGATTTAGTGTCCTCTCACATGAATGATAATATTTTAAATAGTCTCACACTGTAAATACTGAACAGTAACTCTTCAATTCATGGAAGCTTGTGATTAGAGAAGTGCCTATGAAATACAAATTTTGGATTATTTTTGTCCAACCCATATACTTTGTCTTAGCATGAATGTATCTACAATGATCAGTTTCTATTTTGTGACAGCAGTTAGATTAAGAAAATGTAGACCAGAGAGATAGCATGGAGGTAGGGCATTTGCCTTGCATGCAGAAGGACAGTGATTCAAATTCCAGCATTCCATATGAGCCTGAGCCTGCCAGGAGCGATATCTGAGCTTAGAGCCAGAAATAACCCCTGAGCGCTGCTGGGTGTGACCCAAAGGACCAAAAGGAAAAAAAAAAAAAATGTGGAAGACTCGTCTTAGAAATCTGTTGTTGAAGAATCAAACAAGGGTAGAGTAGTTTTCATATAACATATGCACGGTAAAAATCATCCTCTTGTATAAATCTACATACTCCATATTTCAATAATCGAGAGATAGAGGGAAAACTGAAAATAGGATCTCAAAAGAAAGTTTAAAATGAGTTGTTAGAAATGAAGGAAAAACAGGATAGAAATTAGAAGCCCTATCTTAATAGATAGCATGAACTGAAACTGATGATTAGGAAAGTATAGAATAGAAAAGCTACTGATTATAACTTCATTAAGACAAGCAACACTGACTGCTAAAATAAGAACCAAAATCTCAGTCGTATCACTTAATGAAAGTTTATAGGCTTTTCTGAGGGAAGTGTTTTCTGTTAATATGCACTGTGTCTGGGGATTCCTCCGGAAGATATTTGGCTTGGCTGTGTTGGCTTGACCACGCTTGAATTCATGCTTGGGTCTGATGGTGCTGAAGGCTACCAGGACAATATCCAGTGCCACGTAGCCATGTAGTTCCAGTGATCAAACTATGGGTCTAGAACACATGTGTTTCAGTCTTTTGAGTTATCTTTTTTTGGGGGGGGGGCACATCTGTTTGATGCTCAGGGGTACTTCTGGCTAAGCGCTCAGAAATTGCCCCTGGCTTGGGGGGACCATATGGGACACCGGGATCGAACCGAGGTCCTTCCTTGGCTAGCGCTTGCAAGGCAGACACCTTACCCCTAGTGCCACCTCTCTGGCCCCTTGAGCTATCCTTTTTATTTCCAAAATGTTTGTTTTTGCTTACCTAGAATCTTACACAAGTGATCCTGATTGTTAAATATTGCATTAGTTGACTTCATAAAAGATATACTAATTTTTATATTGTATTTACAACAAAATTTGTTCCTGATAGATACCAAATGTGAATTTTTTTTTTAGAAACCAAATGTGAAATTTAAAATAAAACTTTAATCTCAGTGAAGTTCAATTGAATGTTTTACAATGCTAGCACTATCGCTGCTAGCCATTAGTTATGGTACTGCTCTTAACCACTTAAAATATAGATTGGGCAGTAAGGAAATAAAAAAACTTTTACTTAAATTTTATTAATCTAAATTAAAAAATTAAATTTTGATAGAGGCAACCAGATTGGATTGCAGAGTTCTTGAAGATAACATAAGATCATATCTCTATGAACCTAGAGTAAGCAAAGATTTCTTAAACAAGACACAAGAGGATTATCCGACTAATGCCCTGACCTTTAGTAAAAAGATCTCAGTAGATGACTCTGTTAAGAAAGTAAAAATGAGGGATGGGGAGGTAAATCAGCAGGTAGAGTGATTGTCTTGCACATAGCCAACTCAGGTTGTATCCCTGATGCCCAATATGGCGCCCTGAGCACTTCCAGGAGTGATCACTGAGCACAGAATCAGGAGTAAGCCCTGACTACAGCTGAGTATGGTCCCCCACCCAAAAGTAAATAATAATAAATAAAAGAATAGTTATAGCATTTAAACTTATAACCCTCCAGGACCAGTAATAGGAATGAATGTTATGATATATATATATACATGTGAATGTGCATGTACACATATGTACATGGCTATAGACATAGACTGCTTTAAATATTTCAAATATTGAACAAAATAAATTAGATGCAAAAAGTATGCAATTGCAATTTGTATGCAAACTCAGCAATTGAGCTTCGTCTTGTAAGCATAAGATCCTTAGTTTGGTTTCTAGCACCATATAAGCACATATCTTAATACACAGTTATATAAAACTTAAAAAATAGAAAAATAGTGTAAATTGTTAGTAGTAAGAGTGTTAACATCATTAAAATAAAGTGATTTTCGAACTAAAAATAATATGATTTTTTTTCTTTTTTTTTTTTATTTAAACACCTTGATTACATACATGATTGTGTTTGGGTTTCAGTCATAAAAGGAACACCACCCATCACCAGTGCAACATTCCCATCACCCAAGTCCCAAATCTCCCCCCTCCCCACCCAACCCCCACCTGTACCCTAAACAGGCTCTACATTTCCCTCATACATTCTCAATATTAGGACAGTTCAAAATGTAGTTATTTCTCTAACTAAACTCATCACTCTTTGTGGTGAGCTTCCTGAGGTGAGCTGGAACTTCCAGCTCTTTTCTCTTTTGTGTCTGAAAATTATTATTACAAGGGTGTCTTTCATTTTTCTTAAAACCCATAGATGAATGAGACCATTCTGCGTTTTTCTCTCTCTCTCTGACTTATTTCACTCAGCATAATAGATTCCATGTACAAATAATATGATTTTTAAACTTCAAATACATGTTGGACGTTGGATAGTTGAGAGGAGGGAGGACAGGAATGGATAAAGACAAAGGCATAAGAAAGTAAGTTATCCAGGTGCTTGCAATCTCTATTGATTCATAGGATTATGGTTAACTAGGTATAATGACATGGTAAAAATACATAGAACTGTAACCTTATATATCCATTTTGCCTGAATGTTTTATGTCAATAAGATATTTACTTAATAAAAGTTCTATTAGTATTTATGAGGCAGGTCAGAGCAATGACAAGAGCTACAAATCATGAATGACAAAGGAAGGTCTAGTAAGAGAATAAGGGGTTTTATTTTACCTTATAAAGTATTTTATATATGGTAAGTTGATAAAAATAGAGATTGGAAGGATTATTATCCTATCTCTCCTTTTGTACTTCGATAATTTTATATGTATAAAGGCGTTACTTAGTACCTTCACTAAGTCGCAGATTTTGGTTCAGGGCTGCTTGTTTGGAAGTACCAGTTTTGAGTGGCCAATTCATTTATTAGTTAAAAATGAACAAAGCTGTTGCTAGGTCATTCAGACATTTAATCATTTTTTCTTCTTCACTAATAACTGTTTTGGATTTCTCCTGGCTGTAGCAGTCTATGGAATTTTATGAAGTGTATATATAGTAAGGCAAATGACAGTAACCAAAGTGATCAATTTGAAGCTTCTAGGTAAATACTTTGTGCCAGATTCTGTGAACTCTAGTGGTCTATAGTTTTTCCTGATTCTTCTTGCACTCCCTGTGCTGAGTATACAACCCAGCATAGAGGTGACACTCAGTTCAAGATTGAGGTATGGAAAACGAAAGAATAAAACATAAAGGCACTATTGACACACCTGCATTCATTCCATTAGGTTTTTTATTTTGTCTATGTGGTTTATCATAAACAATAAATAATGTCATATAATGTCAGAACTATTTCTCTTCAAAGTTTACTGGCTATCTGATTCACTATCTTATTTATTAAAACCATTTGTGTTGCATAGTTTCCATTATTAGCTGACTGAAGACATTCTATAGGTAAAATTATTTTTCTCTGAGAATGTAGAGTTTAAATATCAGACAAAGAGCTTAACAGAAGCAAATAAATTGGGGTGCCCTGAACTTTTTGTACTAGGTTGAGAAAGGTATTGTCCTAATTGTCTTTTTATGTGAACAGGGATATTTTATTTGGTGATCTCAATTAGAGGATGGATAGATGCATATTTTTATTCTTGTCAGGAAAGGGATATATGGAATTATATTTATCAGATATGCATTTTTTATTCATTCATTTATTATTTTTTAATCATGAAGATTTTTTTCCTGGGGACATTGGGTATTTGATTCTGCTGTTTATAACCTCTGCTTGTTCCCTATGCCTGAAATATTGTCATGCTTGTTAAAACACAGACACACAATATATAATTGAATGACTGTTCTGTCCAAGTACCTTAGATATGGTAGTCACAGGAATAGTTCTTGGCTTTGCCCTAGGTATTATTGGAACTCATCAGAAGAAGTAAAACAGCCAGTTGCCTGAAGGCTTCTTTTTGTTTTTATAGATGTATAATCTGGACAGTAGGGTGGGACTAGTCAATTTATTAATTATTTATAAAAGGATTAGCCAGCTGATGGATTATTTAGCCTTCTGTTTCTTTTCCATTTATCATATCCTGCCAGGTTCCTACTTATTCTTCTCCAAGTTGATTGTTTCCAATGGTAGAAAGAAACTGTGGAAAAATATAATGGTGATTGGTAACTCATTAAAGCCAAGAGGACTGAAACTTGCTCTGGATGAACAAAGTCTAACTTTTAGAGATATTTGGGGAAGGGGAAGGAGTTTGTGAAAATTCAGAAATCTGAGTCAATGCCTTGAATCACTAAGAACCCAAAAACAATAGTAAGATATGGATAGGGAGCAAATTTGATGTTAAGTGAAGTTAAATCAGTCACACACCTCATTTAGAATCCAGTTTTTCTTGTAAAAATTCTAACTGTGATCCTTTTCCTACCTTGTTTCCTTTCTGTGATTTCTTTATTTGCAAGATTTTTTATCTGTGGTCCCCTTGGAATATCCTGGGGACCTATATAGAGGCTCAATTGAGAAACACTGGTCTCTACAATGATCTAAACCCAGTGACCACTAGATTGCCTATAAATTTTACTTAAATTAATATCTGCTGTATGAATACTATACTTTTAATTTTCAATAATTTCAAGTTACATGGTAACTTGAATAAAAGTCTAGAGTCAATGAATGGTTAATGGGTAACATATCAGAAAATTGGGAGATAGAGATTCTAAGTTTAATAAAACTCTCTAGAGATACCATAAAATTTTCATGATTTTCTGATTTTTTGTTGAAAACTATCCCCAGCACATATTTTATTTTTTAAATAATGGTTGAAATGACTGCCATGGGGACAGATGGTCATTTTATTTCCATTTCTTGCACTAAGAAGGCTAAAATATTTCAGAACCCAGGAACAGAATTATTATTATTATTATTGTAACTCATTGGTCCAACTGTATATCATACCTGCATCTAAACTACAATTAGTAAAATAAGATAAATTATCATGATTTATTCAGCCAAATGAATAACCAGTTCTATTTTTATTGCCAACATGAACAATATATGACATTTTAACAGGTATGAAGGAAAAAATTGACATATAAGCAATGATGCCTACTATTTATTTGCCTGAGATCTGTGAGTAAACCCCTAGCATCTTCATCTAAGACACAAAACAAAACAAAACAAAAATACAATAAATACTTATACATTCTTTCATAATATAATCTTCCTTCTTTTGAATTTTGTGATGAATCACATTGTTAGAGTCTGGACAGGAAATTTCAGAATAGTTAAACATTGCGGTATACAATATTCAGAACAATAGATGCTAAAGCATTAATATATAATACTATACAACTATTAGCCTGAATTTTTGATTGTCTTTAACAAAGACAGGGAAAGCAGTTCTTAGAGAAATTCATTTTAACTGGCTGAATTAGATGGCATCTTGATTTCCTACTAAGGCTCCCAAATATTGGCAAGTAATGATTTTGGTGTAAATTATGCACTTTGATGTGTACAAAGGCTATGAAGCATTTTATATAAAGTAATAATATTAAGTCATTAGACTGAACTAATGATTACTTAATCTGACATCTAACAAAATAGACAACACTAAATATGACACTCTAATCCTTCACCAACACAAATTCTGGGACAGTCTAAGTTACCATTTTTGCTGATCTTTGTGGATATAAGATTGAATGACTTTATCAGCAATTGTATGACTTTCCATCTTCAGTTTACAAATTGCTTCACCATTTCTAGAAACACAGCTCAAGATCTCCTTATTCTTATTAACCTGAAACAATGGTCACTGGTTTTTAAATAAAGGATTAATTCTTATTAAATCTTCATTGAAACATAAACATACTTGTATAAATTGTGTGCAGGGCTCACATCTTGATAGATGAATAGAAGTCTTTTTCTTCTCAGCCCTCCCCTTCTATTCAGTTCTCTTTCATGAGAATTGCCTTTGTCAGATATAGCTTTGAATAACATTCCTGGGGCTGGAGGGATAGCCCAGTGTGTAGGGCATTAGCCTTGCACGCAACCAACCCAGGTTCAATCCCTGGCATGCCATATGATCCCCAGAGCCTACCAGCAGTGATTTTTGAGCACAGAGCTAGGAGTAACCCCTGAGCCCTGTGAGTGTGGCCTATAAACAAAAATAAAAATTAATTAAAAATAAATAGGGACCGGAGAGATAGCATGGAGGTAAGGCATTTGCCTTTCAAGCAGATTAATGGTTCGAATCTCAGGATCCCATATGGTCCCTTGTGCCTGCCAGGGGCGATTTCTGAGCATAGAGCCAGGAATAACCCCTGAGCACTGCCGGGTGTGACCCAAAAACCAAAAATAAATAAATAACAACATTCCTACATATCAGTGGATATATAAATGTGGTTTTTTTTTTTCCTTTATAAAAGGTACTGGTCTCAGTACAATAGCTAAGAGTTGGAATCAACCTAGAAGTCCCACATCAGGCAAGCGGATCATGAATATGTGGCCCATATATACAATGGAATACTACATAGCTGTAATGAACAATGCAATCATGTAATTTACTGCTAATTGGATGGAACTGAAAAATATTATATTATATTATATTGAAAAAAGTCAGCCAGAAGTAGGATGAATAAAGGATGTAATCGGTTATATGTCATATTTAGAATAACTGCATGAGAAACACACTAGACCCCTGAGTATAGTGAAGAAAAGGAAAGAATTGAATGGGGAGCACAGAGCAATAGCACAGCAGTATGGCGTTTGTCTTGCATGTGGCTGATCCAGGATTGACCTCAGTTTGATCCCTGGCATCCCATGTGGTCCTCCAAGCCAGGAGCAATTTCTTAGCTCATAGACAGGAGTAACCTCTGAGCATCACCAAAAAACAAAACAAAAACAAAAAAAAGGAAGTAATAACATAGGTTAGATACAATTCTTCTGGATTCAAATAAATCTCAATGAATAAATCTCAATCAAAGAAATGTTTTCTTCTCACACCAACATGCAAAGTCAGATTCAAATGAGTTGTTTCCTACATCCAAAGATTTTAAATTGTTTTAAATATAATTCAACATGATGAAAGTGAATAGAAGGGCCTGGAGAGATAGCACAGTGTTGTTTGCCTTGCAAGCAGCCGATCCAGGACCTAAGGTGGTTGGTTCAAATCCCGGTGTCCCATATGGTCCCCCGTGCCTGCCAGGAGCTATTTCTGAGCAGATAGCCAGGAGTAACCCCTGAGCACTGCCGGGTGTGGCCCAAAACCAAAAACAAACAAACAAAAAAAAGAAAGTGAATAGAAGAAATAATTTTTTTGTGAATCACGCTGCAGCCTTCTCTTTATGTCTCTCAGTTACAAACATGTGTATGTATACACATTTATTTGCTTTGTCTGATTCTAGATTGTTTTTTCTTTAATTGTTTCATTGTTATATAAATATGCCTGCATTGAGGGATCACTCCTTGTGAAGGTTAGGGGTCATATGTGGTTCTGGGTATCAAACCCAAGTCAGGCATATGACATGCACCTTATCCTCTGCGCTATATCTCTCTCTTCCTAGACTCGATTTAAAATCTGATTTTAGGTTTTCCTTCTCAAGGATTAAGGCATAAATTTATCAACTCCCCAGGTGAGATCAAATAATAATGATGCCTGGTCATGTAAAAGGAAAAGATGCTTTTAGCTTTTAATAGTGTTACCTAGCATTTACTAGTTAGACAATATATAAACCATTTACTATTTAATATGGAATTAATAATTAACTTATTTAATTATATATAATTATAATCATATGTAAATATATAAATTTATTTAATATATAAGCCATTTATAGTTATAAACAATTTACTTATATGTTGATCAATCGAATCTTTAAGTAATCCAAGGAAACAATATTGTCCTCCCTTTTTTTTTTTTTTTTTTTTTGGGCCACACCCGTTTGACGCTCAGGGGTTACTCCTGGCTATGTGCTCAGAAATCGCCCCTGGCTTGGGGGGACCATATGGGACGCCGGGGGATCAAACCGCGGTCCTTCCTTGGCTAGCGCTTGCAAGGCAGACACCTTACCTCCAGCGCCACCTACCCGGCCCCAATATTGTCCTCCTTTAAAGAGGAAACTGTGGCAATGTCATTTATATCCTCAAGGATGTATAGTTACTACATAGTAGGTGGAATCCAAGTACAGGCATCTACACTGGAATTTGTTTTCTTATTTAAAAAAATCAATGAATTGACTTGTGGTTTAGAGTCATATCTAGCAGTAGTCAAGAAGCTACTTTTAGCTGGTGCTCTGGGGTTAGTCCTGTCTGTACTTGGAATTCTGCATAGTTCTGAGGATGTATGTGTGATCCAGCCCCTCGAGTTACCTCTCTGACTCCAGAATATATAGGGTTAAAGTTATTTCTCTTTCTTCTTATTACAGACTTTTTTATTCAGCTACAAGTTAGATATGACCTCAGTTTACATACTTGGATTAGAATCCTGGGGCTTCATAAATTTCTATAAATTGGCTATTGGGGCCAGAGTGATAGCGCAGCAGCAGAGTGTTTGTCTTGCAAGTGGCTGATCCAGGACGAACCTGGGTTCAATCCCTGGCATCCCAATTGGTCCCACAAAGCCAGGAGAAATTTCTGAGAGCATAGCCAGGAGTAACCCCTGAGTGTCACCGGGGTGGCCCCAAAATCTAAAAAAACAAAACAAACATAAATTGGCTATCAAAATAATCTTGGCTTGTAGTTTCAATTGATGTTCATAATAAAGATGCTCCTGATGAGTGACTTAATACAAGTCACTAGTAGCTTAAGAAACTAGCCTTGCAAAATTCCTAAAACGTTAATAATCAGCTCTTGCATGCAAGCTGATTGATAATGACTCCGGCACATCACAGATGGAGGATGTGCAACCTGTCTCGTTCAAATTCCTGGGTCACAATGATCTAGAAAGTACTTAGCATGTGACGGGTGCTCATTCATATGTATATATTAAAAAGATGGAATGAAAATGCCCCAGCTTTTCATACTCTCTGTTTGTTGAATCAGTAACATATTCATACTAATATTGTCAGAGAGATTTCTGAATAGATTAAATATCAGCTGAAAAAAATATCTGTAATATGACCTACCAAATGCCTTCCACTTAAGGGAACATACATGTTAATTCCTGTCCTTTCAGGTTATCTCTTATAAACTGCCTTCTATCTAGCAGGAATGCATTACCTGAATGAGTGAATGAACAAGTAAATGATAGAACAAAATTAGTAAGGAGCATCAGTTTCAATGGGAAGGGGCAATTTCATTGTGAGTAATGGATGGAAATATGTGGCAGCCTTTATGTTTTGTGACTTCATGGTAATTTAAAAGGCCTTCTTGCTTTCTTCACACAGAGATGTGAATTCAAATACCAGCAGAGGCCATGCTTTTAGTGTAAATGACTGCAATGTGTTCCATGTAAAGATTGTAGGGAATAAAGTTAAGATTAAGGTAAAATGGAGATCAAATGCCCATGATACAGGCACACAAATTGAGACATTTTTAGACTTCTTTGTGAGCCAAATAAAACATATCTTGGGCTGTTTGGCTCTTTCAACCTGTACTTTTATAATAGTAAACAGCACCTATTCTGGGCCATTACTGGTCTAGTTCTGCTACTTATCAGCTAGTGGCTTTAGGCAAGTTACTTAACCTCTCTGCTGCCTTATCCAACCACTGCGGAGCCACCTTCTGCCCCTAACAAAGGGCTCTTGCAGTGACAGCAAATAAGCCTGGGCATAATATGTTTTGTGCATTCTCATACAACTCACAGAAAAAGGGGTGGAAACTATTGCATTATTTTTTCTTCTGTATGTAAGATAGATGGAAAACATTTTTCCATGCTGTTGTTTGTGGCTTTAGTTATATAACAGTCTCAAATTTTGCTGTTCATTTGCAGCTTTTGGAGAGTTAAAAAAAATAGTGATTCTTGGGTTCCAAGTCACAGCAAGCTGATATAAATAATTGAGGAGGAGGAGTACTGTCTGTACATGAGGTGATTTTATTTTTTTTGGGGGGGGGTCACACTTGGCAGCACTCAAGGGTTCCTCCTGCTCTATACTCAGAAATTGCTCCTGGTAGGCTCAGGGGACAATATAGGATCCCGGGATTCAAACCACTGACCTTCTGCATGCAAGGTAAATGCTTTACCTCCATGCTATCTCTCTGGCCCCACATGAGGAAAATATTAGCAGTAAATAATATTATATAATTTTCAGGAACATTATGTGTTACTTTTATGTACCCTTGTTGCATGCTATTTTCTTTCATAAATAAATGCACAGAGATTATTTCCAGTGGACTTCAAAAATTATTTTAAAACAAGAGCTATAAAGACATCCCAACTCTCTGGTCTCATGTACACTTGCATTTATTTAAACTGCTTTCTGTTAAAAAAAATCTGCCTCCATTAGACATGTAGAATAAAATGTGGTTGTTGTTTTTAAACATGACAATTTTATCGGTCATCTCGCTAGACTTAAATTCTGCCTTGCCCCCTTTTCCACCAAGGAAAACTCACCTAATTGCCTCAAGGCTGCTTACCTATTTTGCTTAGGGTACCAGAGTCGATGAGAGATTCTTTGGGAAGCTAAGCACAAGTTTTGCTTTCAACTATTTATAGCAATCAGCTGGCTTTTCCAGTCCCTCATTAGATCAATCATAGCCATTGTCTTACAGTTGAGTGGGAAATCGGTACAGGTGGAAGAAAGCACATCGCCTCTAATTCAGTAGAGGCACCCCCTCCTTACAGGAAAGCTGCAAGGAATTACAATCAGATGGGAGACTTGTCAGGGGAATGGGGATGTTTCCAAGGCAGGATTTCTTGGGGACAGGTTGCACATCAAATAAAATAGCTAAAGTCCAACCAATTCATAGACACAGTCACAAGAGTCAGCCTAATGCTTTCAGCTTGAGCTGAAATAGCACTTGGTACCGACACACTTAGATTTGGCGGATTTCTGTCTTTTTTACAGGCCATTTATTTGGGAATGTGTTTTACAGGTGGCCCTGCTGTTGGGTCCAAACCCTGGGCTTATGTACCATAGAATGCTACACATCTCTGTGTCGTATATTATGGGCTGCTGGTAGCCAATAATTTGAGAACCTTTCCCTCCCCCCTTGCTTCCCTCCTGGCCTGTTGTGCAATGACAGTCAAAAGACAGCTGAAAAACCCTTACGAAGGGGAAGGAAAAAGAAAAATTGCTGGAATACAAATTTCTGTTTCTTCTGCCCAAAGATGAGCTCTGGGGTGACCCAAGAAACAATGGTGACTCTTATTTGTACCACCCACCCACCCCCATTAGAACCTGTCGCAGAAATCCATTTATTTGAAGGAGTTAATTGAAGTGCTAGATATTTTCTACTTACTGGCAGAGGGAAAAGTAGTGCACACGTCTGAATAAATAACTGAAAATGGCTTCTCACTGTTCAGGAAGTACAATCAATTTGAAATTAGGATTATGGAAACATCTGCGAAAATTCAAGTGTCATCTCAATTTGGGCTCATTCAGATCCTGTATTTTTCAACTTCCCAAGCAGTGCATTTAAAATCTAATCCTAATTAACACACATAGTTTAATTATAGCCAACAAAATATTCTACAAAAATTGTGTGTGCTGGTTGGGGGATGGGTGGGAAGGGAGAAAGAGAGGGGGAAGCCAGACAAATGTTTCCTGATTGTAAAAATTCTTGTTTGGTTAATAATATAAATTCTCAAGATTTTAAACACACACTAAAGTTGGCTTATCAGGAATCAAAGTAACAAAACAACAACAAAAAGCCTTGAGTTTCTTTTCCTCCTCTTCTACTTTTATTTTTTCGTGTGTGTGTGTGTGTGTGTGTGTGTGTGTGTGTGTGTGTGTGTGTGTGTCTGGAAAGAACAAAGACCATGCTAATTTGGCTCTGTTCTCTCTTTTGTGAAGACCTTTGTTGCTTTATTTATTTTCTTTCTGTGATCAGAAGATAAATCTTTATGGTGATGGTTAAGTACAAAGAAATAAATCTATTTGCATAAAGCAAACTTTATGCTATGTTGTTTTTAGTGAGGAGAAACACCTCTGTGAATTTGAAGGTTTACATGAGATACACCAACTTGTTTGGATGCTTTTGTGGAACTTCATTCTAATCTAACAAAATATGGCAATCAACCACTTTGTAGAATTATCTACAAATTTTCCTCCCAAACCTGACAGAATTGGAATAAGTAAAGAGATTATAAATTTTTAGAAGACAACATAAAACAAAAGTCAAGAAAACAAGGGGAGGGAAAATCATCTAATAGCTCAAAAACAATTTTCAATTTTAACTAAAATTGGGAGAGAGCTTAAATATTCAAGTTGACTTGGTCATTTCATGTCATTATAATAATATGATTCTGTCAATAATAAGCCTAACTTTAAAAGCAAGATTTACTTATGCTTTTCAAATGCTTCATTTGTTACTGCGATTAAAATATAGGAGTAATATATATTTTAATTATGTTAGCAATATTGAAATGTACATATCCATAGTATAAAAAAGAATAACTGGAGTTGGAGCAGATAGGGTGCCTGCATTGCACACAACTAACCCAATTCTCTGACATCTGAAAAGGTTCCTTAAGTCCATCAGTAGTGATCCTGAGCACAGAACAAGGAATAATTTCTGAGAACTGCTAGGTGTGATCTCAAAACAAAAACAAAACAAAAGCTATTCAAATTCTTGGTGCTATTCCAGGAATTTTATTTCAATACTTATTGTTATGTAATTCTGCCTTATGTTAATATTAAATTCCTTTTTATTAAATTAAATTTCTGTTGGTATCCATTCCTTCTCTTTGACCACCAAGCTTCAATGGGGGAGTTTTTAGTAATCTTATAATAATGTTTAAATTCAAAATTGAAGAATGATAAAATAGAAGCATTGTAGTATTTTTATACACAAAAGATAAAATTTGGGGACTGAAATAAGTCTTGAAAGTTTGTTGATAACATATGCTTTGACTAAATTTTATAGAACTTAGCAGCACTAATAATTTGTAAGCAAATGTTATGCTTCTTCTTACTCTTTCTAATTTTTTTCTCACCTCTATATTTCTCTAGTAGTTTTTTCCTGTAAATTCCATGAAGGAAGGAGCTATTAATTCCTAATTTTGTCTGGCACCATAGGCATAAAATAAGCAATTAGCAAATATAAATTTAATTGAAAATGAATTAATACATTCAAAAGGTAACCTTTTGGCTAGATGGACGATGGCTATCAAATCAACTATCATACTTCCATGATGTAACAACCTAAATTTTTAGTAAAAGTCATGTGATTGGGGCCGGAACAATAGTATAGTGTGTCGAACTCTTCATTATAACTTGAAGTGATTATTATTAGTTGTTAATATTTTCTTTTTTTCATGATAATTTAAAGGTATGAAAGAAAAAAAATCAGAGCTAAACTATATAAAACTTAAAACATCATGTATGAAATGTCCCCAGATTCTTATATATTCTTTCCAAACATCTCCTATAGGAAAATCACTGCTGTCTCTGGAGTCTAGACCTTAGTTACTGAAATGAGGTGAATAATTTTGGCTGGTAGAAAGAGATATGATATACTAGACATGAAAAGGAATTATAGAAGAGCAGATATGCAGTTCCAAGTTAAGGAGAAAAAAGTAGGATAAATAAAAACATATTTTCCATAAATTTCATAGATTACATTGATCTAAGTATTTCCCCCAAAGGTTCTGACTCCCAGAATAATGGAAACAAAATTACTCTTAATCCCAAAAGATTAAACAGCTTTCATTTGATTAACAGACATTCTGTAGATTAACAGTTAGATGAAACTGACCAGAAATGAGAAATTTAGTTCTAAAAATTATTGTAGAAATGAGATTAAATAAAAGTAGCTAAGAACAATGATTTGACTAAAGTACATAGAGTCATGCTGGGAACAGCACATGTTGACAAGGAAAAGAGGAACTCTAGTACACTGTTGATACAGAATCTCTGGAGACAAATTTTGTAATTCTTTTAAAAAATATCCAAATGAAAATGATTCAGTAGTACCACTCCTAGTCATTTATCTGTAAGGTATGACAACACAAATTCAATAGAAGATTGGCCCAGTGACTTTACTTCTAAAACACTAATTTGAAAAGACAGATGTACACTTGTGTGATTTTCAGCATCTAGTACAATAGTCAGGACATGGGAATAATTTAAATATATGAGAACAGATGAATGGATAAAATGGTTGTATATATGCAATGGAATACTATGCAGTCATTAGAAAAAAAATAAAATAATGTAGTTTGCAGCAACTTTGATGGAACTTGAGTTATCGTGTTATTTAAAGTAAGTCAGAGGAAGAAAAAAATAATGTAAGATTCCACTCATCTGTGGAATATAGAGAAACAAGACAGGGAAATAAAATGTTTCAAATGATGACAAATCTTCTGACTGATTACACAAGTGAAGATGCCAAGTCACAGGAAAGTGAATGACTATGAATGATGAGGTAGACTAGAAGGTCACTGGTGGAGGATCTTGGAGATTTTCTTGAAGTGGGGTGAAGTTTGACTTATAAGTATTAATACTTGAAGACTTGTGTTCCAACTGTAATAATTTAATTTTAAAATAAGTTAATAAAATGAGTTCTGAAGGAAGATAAAGTGATATGCATAGCATCCCCTCATTGATGATAGTACAAACCAGGGTCAGAAAGGGAAAAAAAAGGGATAGGGAGAGAGTGAAGCAGAATGGCTGCCACCAGAAACAGGAAGGGGGTGGGATTTGGAAGGGAAATGGGGGACATTGGTGGTGGAAAATTTTCACTGGTGAAGGAAAGTGTACAGTCTATGATTGAAACCCAACTAAGAACATGTCTGTGATCATGGTGCTTAAACAAAGAAATTATTATTAAAAATGAATTATTTAAAAAACAAAAGATAACATACACACCATTATATTCATAGTTACATTTTCACAATAGCTAAGATATTGTATAAACTTCAATGCTCATGGAAAAATGACTGGATAAAGAAGTTATCATACCCAGTGAAATATTACTCAGCCCACAAAAAAATAAATCCACTTGTTTTGTGACAACATAGATGGAATTTGAGATAAATGAAAGACAATATTATATGATATTTTTCACATAGAAATTATAAATAGCCAAATAAAAACAGACAAAATAACAAAAGTAATTGAGATTCTTGAATACTATGGTGGATGTGTTCAAACTCAGTGGTCAAATTACACACATAGAGCAATGTGTCACTACTCCTGGGATTTTTTAATATTTAATCCAATGGTAAATCAGTGACATTTGTCTTAAAATATTTTATAGTTATGCTCAAAGGCTATTTAGCAATATACATTATCGAACAAAGACACCTATAGAACTGGAGTCTTAAGAATGAATGTTATTGTCTAGATAAACCTACAGAGGAGTAAAGAATTGCAGTTTTACTACCAGCATGTTTCTGTTAGATGACTGATTCAGTAAACAGGGTTGATAGAAGATTTTTCTGGGCCATGTGATCGAACAATTAAAGATAAGCAGTAAAAGAGTGAATGGATAGAAGAATGAGTGTAAGGTTCAATAGGGGAAAATAGAAGTATTTTAAACTCTTGTGTTAGGGTCTGTAATAAAAATTTAAAAGATCATTGGTTGTTGACTGCACAAATCTGTCACAACAGAGCAATATATAGCAGAAATAATCAACTAAAAACAGAAAATAATATCAGAATTTGACTTTCTATTTATGGTAAACCAAGTGGTATGGCTACATGGTCTATGATTCCTCTTTGTTATGATTTTAATACTGTCATCATTTTTTCTCCTTGGCAATAATTGCCTGACAAAAGGATGAAAATGCTTTATGTAGTAGAACAAACCTTTTCTTCCAGGGAACTTGGAATGTGAGTACAGATATTTAGAGGTTTGTTTCAAGAGAACTATTTTATGATCAATGTCTTCAAGTTCCTGTTGTAGTTCCTGTTTTATCCCAAGACCTTTTCTGCTTTTTTTTTTTTTTGTTGTTATTTGAGTTATATATTTGAGCTTTTCTAGTATGTATAGACCCCTTTACCTCTGATTATCACTTGATTGCAACAAAAGCACTTTACATGATTTATCAACAATGCCCCTCAGTTCTTTTGGTCATCTTTTGGTCATAGTTTACTAATCACACAGAGTAAGCCAGTTCAATGATAAATAAGACACACATATATAAAAGAGCTGGAAATTTATTACAATTGGTTAAACACTTGCCTTTTATTTGACTAACCCAGGTTCAGTATAAAGCACCCCAGATGGTCTCTTAAACTCACCATGAGTGATCCCTGAGCATAATTCTATATATTATTCCAACAAATGAAGAAAAAATAAACTAAGAAAAATCTTTAATAGTTCATTTTAACTTTAGGGATAATCAAGAAGTAAATAGAGATGATCATGTAGGACCTCTCAATTGTACTAGTTGCTACATAGTTTTAAAATTTTTAAATACTCTATGTGTTCAAATTTGGGGGTAGGGGTTTGGGCCACACCTGGTGACATTTAGGTTTACTCCTGGCTCTGTGCTCAGAAATCAGCTCCTGACTTGGGAGACCATATGGGGCGCCGGGGATTGAATTTAGGTGATCTGTCTTGGGTCAGCCACAGGCAAGGCAAACGCCCTACAGTTGTTCTATCGCTCTGTTCCCTATGTGTGTGCTCAATTGTTTTGGCTTTGTTTTGATAAATTTGGCCATGTTCAGTTATACCTTCTTCATTTTTAAGGATCGCACTTGGCAATGCAAGTAGGGAAGTGTCAGTCTATAAATGGTGCTGGTGTTTGACTGGGGTCTGTTACATGCAAGCTAAATATCTAATCCCTTTATTACAGTCCTTAACCCAGTTTCCTTATATTTTTTGTTTGTTTGTTTTTTGGGTCACATCTGGCAGTGCTCAGGGGTTTACTCTTGGCTCTATGCTCAGAAATAACTCTTAGCAACTCCGGGGACCATATGGGATGTTAGGATTTGAAACACCATCCTTCTGCATGAAAGGCAAACACCCTAACTTCCATGCCATCTCTCTGGCCCCAACTTTCCTTACTTTTGATAAAATGGAGATAAAATAAAACTGGTACATTGTAGAGTGGAAGTTTACATGAGGACATTAAAAATTAAAAATACTTAGCTATAAAGCATATAAGTTTATAAAAATACTTAGCTATATATGGTACTTTTAAATAATCCAATATATGTTGGTGATTTTTATGATGATAACATTATTGTGAGTAACTTAGAAAGCAAGCAGAACCAAACATTGCTTTGTTATAGATATATACATATGTACAAATCTATATATTTAAAAGTCTTTCAAATAAATGACTTGGCCAAAATTGCACAAATGTCAGAGTAGATTAACAATGATAATCACAAATATTTATTTATCTTCACGTACCTTGTGAAAATAATTTCTATCTATCACATTTGTAGTGTCATGTGTAATCAATCAGCTTGTGTGTGTCTGGACAAATTCATGGCACAAATCCAGTTCTCTGTCTCCTTGTGTAAAAATAGTGTGGAATTACACCATTATCTTTGCTAGTGTATAATCTCTGTTTCTTTCCTGTTACAACGACAGAATTCAGCAATGCTAAAAAAATTTGTGATTGTTAAAGATGAACACACTTGGTATTTACTTCTTTACAGAAAAAGTTTGTCAAACTCTAGTTTAGTGGATTTTTATGATTTATTGATTAGGAATGTTTTCTTTAATAGTAAAGAACTAAGATGAGAAGCAAAGTTTTCTCATGATGTTAGCACTTTTTAATCTTTACAATTTTCATTAAATTCGAGAAGGATTTTCGTTATGCATCTACAGGAAGTTCAAAAATGAATTCTGATGGATCCACATTTCCTCTGCATTGTTTTAAACATTCGACAGTTAATCCTAGATTATCCTTCAAATCTAGTATTGTATATTATTGTCTTCGTTTTTCTAACTAGAGAGAAGAAACAATGTTATGTTGCTCAATTTAACTAAATTACAAAACTCCTTGATGGACACACCCTTTAGCTTGTACTGCTTAAAAGCTGCTCCTTAAATCCATTCCTTAGTGCTAATAAATAAATCCCACACCCACATTTATTTTAAACACTAAATCATTACCTCATTTTAATGTTTCGGTTTCAGAATTTTAAGTGTGTTGGCATTTGGTTGGAATAACCATAATATGGTTAGCTGCTCTAACTTTTCTCATCGAAAATGTACAGGGTGAGAATGTGGAAGAAACGTTGGTTACATAGACATTCTTTCACAAAGAATAGTTAAGGACAGTAATGTCCCTGTCAAGTTCTAGTCTTGCTGGTGGTGACAAAAGAGAACCCTTGGAATATAAAATACTGATTTAGGCATCTGCTAATTTTACAACTCTGGGTAGCTCTGTTTACAGTAGAAACACAAGCAAAATCAATTGCTAGATTGCTTCGAGCATTGGCATTATTTAGATTTACTTTCTTTTTCGGTTTTATTTTAGGACCATACCAAGTAACGCTCAGGGGTTACTCCTGGCTATTCGCTCAGAAATCGCTCCTGGCTTGGTTGGGGACTATATGGGACACCAGGGGATGGAACCGCAGTCTGTCCTAGGCTAACGTTTAAGGCAGACGTCCTACGGATTGCAACACTGCGCCAGCCCCTAGATATACTTGTTTGTAACCAGTCACTTATGTGAATGATGTGAAGAAAGTTCCTGAACCTGGATATGTATAAAGGGACAGACTGGAAAAATGGCAATATGTTGCCATAAGTATGAACTCCTGAAGTCTGTGCAATACATAATTCATAACTTTGGGACTTTATTCACCTAAAATTCCAATGGACTGACTACGCTATTTTGAAAAGCAAGAACACGCCCTTTCATGACAAAATAAAGAGTGATCATTTATCATATTAGTTTTGGGGGGATATTATTCCATTGTAGAGAGAGAATAGATCTTTGTATCAATGGCTGTAAAAGATGCATTCAAAGACAATTAACAGTAATTGTATGGACAGACTTAGTTTTATGCATAAGTAGTGGATTAACTGTATTTCATTAGTTAAAAAATGTTTTTTTTTTAATATAAATTTTTATTTTTGATCATAATGGCTTACATATTGTTGACAATAATATTTTAGGTACATATTTACATAAAATCAGGGGGGATTCCCATCGCCAAATTGTCATCCCTACGCCTCCGTTTCTATCCTACCTCCCTTTTCCTTTTCCCTCACCCCAGGGCGGCTAGAATATGTGGTCCCCTCTGTATCTAACCCACTACTTAGTAGTCTTGCACCTGTTTGGTCCTGATGCCTCCCTTATTTCCCCCTCTATCTGGAGTCAGGACTAGCTAGTTCAAGTTGTGTGGTTTTGTTTGAAGGAGAAAAAAGCAATAAACTGGGGTAAGAGTCTAATACCCCGAAAATGGGCGGAGTCCTTCTAAAGGCTCTCATCATCACTCTGGGAGATGGAGAAAAAGTAGGTGAAACACTCCACTAGTACCAAAAGAAGTGTCAAATATCCAGTGAGGGCTCCAGCTATTTCGATAAGCACCACACAGAGCAGACAAAACAAACAAACAAACAAGTAGAAAAAAAAAATAAAACAAAAACAGACAAACAAAAATCACGCCATGGTCTTGAATTAAGAAACATGGCATAGCACATAACGAAAGAGAAGAAAGGAAGAGAAAAAAAAAATAAAAAAAATAAGTATAATTGGGGACTACACTTTCAATAATCACACCCAAACAGAGAAATCGACCAAAATAGATTGGTAAATCAAAAATAATAATAACAATAATAAATGAAGGTACTATATATATTTATATCAAAAAAATAACCAAGGTTTTGTGCTTTTTGTATTTTTGTTTTTTTCCCTCCTGCACTGGCACAGTAAATATTGGGGTCATTCGAAAAAGAATTCACTTGGCCTAAGAGATATGGGATTTCTCTGTCCTTGGAGCATACTGTCATGGGATCAACTCTAGACATTGCTCAGGATCCTTTACTTTCCCGGTGGTGTTTTTTTGTTTTTTTGTTTTTTTTTTTTTTCTTTCTTTTTTTTTTCCTTTGGTGTGTGGAAGACTTCTGCTCTGTGTTTAGAGGTTTCAGTATCTGTACAGATCCTGAGGTGGGACTTATGATGAAGTCAGTCTTTGTGGTTCTAGAGGTTCTGTTACCTCAGTGTCATTTTAACCCATCTTCTGTGGTTGATGATCTTGGTCTTTGCACTGAGCCTAGGGTGGCACCTAGGATAGCGTCTTTCTTTGTGCTCCCAAAAGCCCCATTCCGTTACAATTGTCTCTGCCGGATCTTTGGGGCTGGGGATCATGATTCTTGTGCAGGTCATAGTTCAAACCCTAAACTAGGGCTTATTTATTGGTCCCAAGATGTATACAGTCTGGTCGTGAATCAAGCAGCCAGTCATCTGTAAATCCCGATCTTGGGTTTTTGTCCTACCAAAGGGAGCCAAGACTTCTGGTTTTGTCTTGTCGTTAGTTGGTAAGGTAGGCTAATCTGCTCTAAGGTCAAAATGATCGCATTTTCCCCGTTGTCAGGATATCATGTTAGAGGTGGGCCTTGTTGTTGGTCTCGTCGTATTAAGGCCGTCCTGGATGGAGTTTGTTTCCTGCAGCTGTTGTGGAGAGCTGTGCCGTTTCTATGTCGGAGATCCAGGGTTCAAGGCTGGATGAATGGTATCTAATCACCTGAGGTCTAATTTGATTCCACATGACATATTTTCAAGGCAGGAGATATCCCTATATTTTAAATAACTATGAGTTCCTATCTCTAGTAGATAAGAGCTCTCTTTTATTTTTTTTTTAAATGTAAAATTTCCCCTTTACTTAGTGTGCCTTTGTAGGGGGAAGTGGTGCTAGATTATAATGTCTGTGTATTCGTGGGTGGACTGATGGGATAACAGCCACAGGTCACCTACCAAAAAACGAAGAAAAAAAAAAGGGGGGGGGGATTGAAACTGTATGTGCTCACAAATATATATGAAGGACAAACATTTAAAAAAAAAGATAAATAAATAAATTAAAAAAGAAAAAAGAAATAAAATGAGTTAGCGAAATTTTTATGAGACCAAAGTGGTGCAAAAGACTACCTTACATTTGGGGGAGAGCAGGTAAAGAGGTGGTGTATTACAGGTCTTATGCCTATGTTGGAAGTACAGTTTTTCCCATTGTCTTTTGGGTTTTTCTTGTGGTGTGTGGGTTCCCAGGCGTCTTCCTAACCCACCCCCTGACCTTCTTCAGATTGGTAAATATTTGCGGCAGGGGGGTCTTGGAAGAGTTCTTGCATTGGGGATACTTTTGGATCTAGGCCCGGTTTCAAGGAGCAGTTCGCGTTAGGGGGAGTTGGTCGGGAGGGCCTCGCAGCATGAGTCCATAGGGGAGTTGGCTGTCTTTTCTTTCAGGAGATGAGGTGTGGTTTTATCTGGGTGTCCTCTCGCCTGGGTGCTGGGTACTGGTTCATTGGGTAGGAGGTCGATCTTGATGCCTAATAGAATAAGGACTGGGGGAGAGGAGTTTTAATATGGTGGGAGGTCTGGATGGGATTGAGGGGTGAGGGGATAGTTGGATTTCCGGAGGGGGGAAAGGGGAAGGTGTACGGGAAGGGTTTGAAGGGAGAGAAAAGAGAAAATACCTTAGAGAGAAAAGGGGGGGGGGGAGAAAGGGAGAAAAGTAATGAGCAGAATAGAAGAAGAAAAAGAAAAAAAAAAGTAGTGAGGAGAGGGGAGAGAATAGCAAGGGAATGCTGGTTTGATTGAATGTGTTCGAAGAATAGAGCCTGTAGTTTAAGTCTGTACGTCTCAGGTACTGCTTCAGTGGTCTGACTGGTCACGTGCTTCAATTCCTAAATGAAGGTATTACCTAAAGATAAAGTGTATGTTAAAGAGTTTTCTTGTGGCCATCTCGTAGTGCAAGCAAGGTATGGTATCCCGTGTGGTATCCCGAGTTGCCACCTTAGTTTGTCCGCCCTTTGTATCCAAGGGCACCTGTGGGCAGAGAAGCTGAGAGGTTATTTAAAGTATAGTAAGATAAAGGCATTAAAAGGTAGTGTTAT
Source organism: Suncus etruscus (assembly GCF_024139225.1). NCBI lineage: Eukaryota > Metazoa > Chordata > Mammalia > Eulipotyphla > Soricidae > Suncus > Suncus etruscus. The sequence goes on along the minus strand of NC_064867.1, from coordinate 22,052,610 downwards.
GGTATGTTGCCATTGTAGTCCGTGATTTCCCTTGGTGTTCTATACTTGTGTTCCTGTATATGAACTCTCAGGGATTATTGTGGACCTTTGTTGTAGAGGTCTGATTACATACCTGTTCTCTCTATGCTGCCGTTTCTGTTGTTGCTGTTTTCTTTGTGGTATAATGTGTAGTCAAGAGTTTGCGTTGTTCCTTTTTCATGTATTTTGGACACTGCTCCCACGTCTATGCTGACTATTACAGTGTTCGGAGTTTCTACCCTGTTATTTGATAGGATTTAGTTGTGTATAAACTATGTGTTCTAGGTGTTTCAGAATAGTGCTACCATTCTGTGTTTATCTTTTGTCTTCTGACTTACTTCGTTTAACATAACATGATCTAGGTCCATCCATGTTGCTGCAAAGTCTGTGATTGTATCGTTTCTGACTGCCATGTAATATTCCATTGTGTATATGTACCACATCTTAATGATCCATTCCTCTGTTGTTGGACATCGAGGTTGGTTCCAAGATTTGGCTATTATACTGAGTGCTGCAATAAATAGTGGGGTGCATATATATTTTGGAATGAATGTCCTTCCATCTTGTGGGTATATGCCTAGTAGAGCAATTGCTGGGTCAAATGGCAGACCAATTCTGAGTTCTTTGAGCACTCTCCAGACTTTTCTCCATAGATGTTGGACTAGGGGGCATTCCCACCAGCAGTGGATGAGAGTTCCTTTCATACCGCATCCTCGCCAACAAAGGTTGTTTCCATTATTTTTGATGTGAGCCAACCTCACTGGTGTAAGGTGGTATCTCATTGTTGTCTTGATTTGGATCTCCCTGATGATGAGTGAAGGTGAGCATGTTTTCATGTGTTTGTTGGCCATCCTTCTGTCTTCCTCAGAGAAGTGTCTATTCATTTCATCTCCCCATTTTTCTATGGCTTTATTTGGTTTTGAGGGGCTCAGCTTTCTGAGTGCTTTGTATGTTCTAGATATCAGCCCTTTATCTGATATGTCAAGTGAAAAGATTTTTTCCCATTCTGTTAGCTGTCTTCTTGCATTAAGTAGGGTTTCTTTTGCCATGCAGAAGCTTTTTAGTTTGATGTAGTCCCATTTGTTTATATGTGATGCTAACGTTCTTGCCATTGCTGCTCCGTTCTCAAAGACCTTTTTGATATATAGGTCTTCGAGTGTTCTGCCTATTTTATTCTCGATAAACTTTATAGATTCAGGTCTGATTTCAAGGTCTTTGATCCATTTTGAGTTGACTTTTGTATAAGGAGTGAGGTATGGGTCAATTTTCACTTTCGTACATGTGGTTTTCCAGTTGTACCAACACCATTTGTTGAATAGGCTTTCTTTGTTCCATTTCAGATTCTTGCCTCTTTTATCAAATATTAGTTGGCTGTATATCTGGGGGTTTATGTCTGGGAATTCTGTTCTGATCCACTGGTCTGAGCTCCTGTCTCTGTTCCAGTACCATGCTGTTTTAATTACTATGGCTTTATAGTATAGTTTCAAGTTAGGTAAGGAGATGCCTCCCAGCTTCTTGTTTTTCAGTATGTGTTTGGCTATCCTGGATCTTTTGTGGTTCCAGATGAATTTTGTGATTGATTGTTCTATTTCTTTAAAGAATTGTGTCTGAATTTGGATAGGGATTGCATTAAATCTATATAGAAGTTTGGGTAAGATAGTCATTTTGACTATGTTAATTCTACCTATCCATGAGCATGGGATGTTCTTCCATTTCTTTAGATCTTCTTCAATTTCTTTCTGAAGTGTTTTGAAGTTTCCCTGGTAAAGGTCTTTCACTTCTCTTGTAAGGTTTATTCCTAGATACTTGATATTTTTTGATACTATCTTAAATGGGATTGTATTTTTAATCTCTCTCTCCTCAACTTCATTGTTTTTATATAGAAACGCTACTGTCTTTTGTGTATTGACTTTGTATCCAGCCACTTTGCTGTATTGGTTGATTGTTTCTAGGAGTTTTACTGTGGACTCTTTAGGGTTTTTGATGTATATCATCATATCGTCGGCAAATAGAGCTAGCTTGTGTTCATCTTTCCCTACTTGAATTCCTTTGATTCCCTTCTCTTGTCGGATTGCTATTGCTAGCACTTCTAAGGTTATATTGAATAAGAGTGGAGAGAGTGGACAGCCTTGCCTAGTTCCTGACCTTAGTGGGAATGCTTCTAGTTTCTCGCCATTAAGTATAATGTTGGCTGTAGGCTTTTCATATATAGCTGTAACTATCTTGAGGAAGGTTCCTTCTAACCCTATTTTGCTGAGTGTCTTTAACATGAAAGGATGTTGGATTTTGTCAAATGCCTTCTCGGCATCAATTGATATGATCATGTGGTTTTTGTCTTTCATGTTGTTGATGTGATGTATCATGTTTATTGATTTGCGTATGTTGAACCAACCTTGCATTCCTGGTATGAAACCCACTTGGTCGTGATGTATGATCTTTTTGATGAAGTGTTGGATTCGGTTTGCTAGGATTTTGTTGAGTATCTTTGCATCTATGTTCATTAGTGAGATTGGTCTGTAGTTTTCTTTTTTGGTGGTGTCTTTGCCTTCTTTGGGAATGAGTGTGATATTAGCCTCATAAAAGGAGTTGGGGAGGATTCCTGTTTTTTCTATGGTTTGGAAAAGCCTTTGGAACAGTGGTAATAGGTCTTCTTTAAATGTTTGATAGAATTCACCTGTAAATCCATCTGGGCCTGGGCATTTGTTCTTAGGGAGTTTTTTAATTACCTCTTCAATTTCCTCTGAAGTGATTGGTCTGTTTAGACTTTCTAGATCTTCCTTTTCCAGTCTTGGAGGAGGGTGTTTGTCCAAGAATCTGTCGATTTCTACTGGGTTCTCTAGCCTACTTGAGTATAGTTGTTCATAATATGATCTCATGATATGTTGTATTTCTTGGGGTTCTGTTGTAATCTCTCCCCTTTCATTTGTGATCCTAGTGATTTGGGTGTTTTCCCTCTTTTTTTTGGTGAGTCTCGCCAATGGTTTGTCTATCTTGTTTATTTTTTCGAAAAACCAACTCCTGGTCTCATTGATTTTTTGTATTGTTTTCTTAGTTTCGATATTGTTTATTTCTGCTCTGGTTTTTATTATTTCTTGCCTTCTGTTTGTGGTTGGATTTCTCTGTTGCTGTTGTTCCAATTCTTTGAGGTGATCTTTTAAACTGTTGGTTTTGTTGTTTTCCTGTTTCTTGACATAGGCCTGTATTGCTATGAGTTTCCCCCTAATTACTGCTTTTGCTGTGTCCCATAGATTTTGACATGTTGTCTCTTCATTGTCATTTGTCTCAAGGAATCTTTTTATTTCTTCCTTGAGTTGTTCTTTGATCCAGCTGTTGTTAAGCAGCATGTTGTTTAGTCTCCAGGTATTAGTTTTCCTCCATTGCTTCTTCTTGACATCAATTTTAAGCTCTGTTGCATAGTGATCTGAAATGGTACTTCTAATGATCCTTACCTTTGTGATCTTACATAGGTTGGCTTTGTATCCTAAGACATGGTCTATTCTGGAGAAGGTTCCATGTGGGTTTGAGAAGAATGTGTATTCTGCTTTCTGGGGATGGAGGGCTCTATATAAGTCTGTTAGCCCTAAATCTTCTAATTTTTCATTTAGAGCTCTTATTTCTTTGCTATTTTTCTGCTTGGAGGATCTGTCCAGTGGTGATAGTGGAGTATTGAGGTCCCCTACTATTATCACAATTCCCTTCATGTGTTTCTCCAGGTTTGCCAGTAGTTACCTCACATATTTTGGTGACTCTACATTAGGTGCATAGATATTGACCAGGGTTAGTGTTTCTTGATCTAATGTTCCCCTGACCAGTAAGTAGTGACCCTCTTTGTCTCTGATCACTTTCTTGAGGTTGAATACAATTTGGTCTGATATAAGAATGGCTGTCCCTGCTCTTTTTTGTTTTCCATTGGCCTGAATAATTACTTTCCATCCTTTTATTCTAAGCCTGTGCTTATCCTGTAGCTGTAGGTGTGTTTCTTGCAGACAGCAGAAGTCCGGTTTATTTTTCCTAACCCAGTTCTCTACTATGTGTCTTTTAATTGGAGAGTTTAGTCCGTTTACATTTAGGGAAATTATTGATAGAGAGGACTGTTGTGCAGTTGTATTGTGTGGAGTGGTTGTTGTTACAATCGGGGGTTTGGATTGTGTAATTCTTCTCTGAGTAAGTCGCTTAGGATCGGCTTAGTTTGCACAAATAGTTCAAGTTCATTCATGTTTGAGAATGTTTTTAGTCTGCCCTCCCATATGAATGATAGTTTTGCTGGGTATTGGACCCTGGGTTGGAAATTTCTTTCATTCAGTCGTTTAAATATGTCATTCCACTGTCTTCTTGCTTGAATTATTTCAAATGGGAGATCTGGTTTGATTCTTATGTCCTTTCCTTTGTACTTGAGGTTTTTTTTCTCCCTTATTGCTTTCAGGAGTTCCTCTTTCTCTTTGTTTTTTTTGCCATTTGGATTATTATGTGTCTTGGTGTGGGTTTATTGGGGTCTACTTTATTAGGGACTCTCTTGACTTCTTGGATTTGTCCTGAATTGTCTTTCCAGAGGGTGGGAAAGTTCTCTGTTATTATCTCCCCGACTACCTGTTCTACCCCCTTCCCTATTTCCTCCCCTTCTGGTATACCCACAATTCTTAGATTGTTTCTTTTGTCCTTGTTGATTAGATATTGGATTTTTCCTTCCAGTGCTTTGCCTTTTATTTCTTTGTTGGTTTCTTGATCATTTTTTGATTGCAGTTTTCCTTCGAGTTCTTCTATGTGCTTCTCCAACTCTGTGTTTCTGCTCGTAAGGCTTGTTACCTTGTCTTTTAATTCCTTCACTTCTTTTTGTATGGACTCTCTCATGTTCTTTGACATTTCTTCTTTAATTTGGCTGATTCGTTCGTCCATGGATTTTTTATATTCGGTTGTTAGGGTTTCTTTTAATTCTTTTAGTAATTCTTGCATTTCCTTCCTCATGACTGCTTTTAGGTCTTCTTCCCGTGGATCTGTGCGCTTTGGTGGACTTGGAAATTTGATAGGGTTTGTCATGGTGTCTCCAGTTATTAGCGATTTCCTTGCTTTACGCATTGTTCTTTGTATTTAATGGTGTATTTTGGAGTGCTGTGGCTTCTAATTTTGGCCTGCTTTGGTCCCCTTCCTGAAGGTGTTTCTAGAGGGGCCTGTTGGGTGAGTTTGTTGGGCCTAGCCCTTTTTCCTCCCCTTTGCTACCTAGAGTGCAGCCTTCCTGCTGTGGGTCTTGTCCCTTTCTGCTCCTTATTTCTGTCAGCGGTGCAGTTCCACTCCTGGCCACAATGGTTACTGGCGCTGTTGAGCCTAGCTCTCAGTCCCCCCTCCTTTCTCTGGGAGTCAATGGAGCTCCGCCCCCTCCACGCCTCCCTTGAAGGATTCCCTCAGTTCAACCCTTCAGGCTCTGTCCTCACCCTTGGGGAGTCCCTGGTCCACTCCAGGGTCCAGGGAGGTGGACTGCTCTAGTTCCCCTGCGAGTCCAGATGGCTGGCCCTATCTCTCCCGTCTGTTCGGGTCGCTCAACTTGACTTTCTAGTCACCCACCTGGGGGAAGGGAGTCACTCAACCCTCTCTGGCTGGCACGCAGGGGTTCCTTGGGGAAGGGTCCGTCCCAAATGCCGCGCGCAAAGAGACAGAAATTCCCTCACTCACTCCTCCAGCCGGCCCGCCAAAGGGTCCGACCCAGACACCGGCGCAAAGAGACAGAAATTCCCTCACTCACTCCTCCAGCCGGCCTGCCGGGGTCCCTGGGGAAAGGGTCCGACCCAGACACCGGCGCAAAGAGACAGAAATTCCCTCACTCACTCCTCCAGCCGGCCCGCCCTAAAAAATGTTTTAACACAAGTGTGTGGTCTTTATTAGAAACATGCAGTTTATTTATTTATTTATTTATTTATTTATTTATTTATTTATTTATTGTCTTTTGGACCACATATAGATATGTCAGGGTTTTCTCTTGGCTCTGAGCTCAGGTGTCATATCAGGTGGGGCTTGGGTGACCATACATGTGTTTCCAGGTATCCAACCTAAATAAATCCATGTTCAAGACAAATGCCCTAGTTGCTATGCTATCTCTCCAGACCAGAAAAATGCAATTTAACATGCATTACTAGTGCTGAAAGTTAGAAAACTGTGATGACTTGAAGTAGTCTAAGGAAACTAGCAATTTAAATCAGGGTAAGTGTGCTACATTGTAGCATGCAAACCAAACATTTGTGATCTTGGTAATAGAATGTACTTAGATTATTTGTTCTTTCTGGGACTGTTACCAGTGACTGTCTTACTACTTAATTTTAAAAGTACTTTATCAGGGAATATGAAGGACTCACAATGTTTGCCAAGTACCAAGCCTCTGAGTAAACTTCTTTAGTGAATAAAGACAAAGGTGAGTTCATTCTGAATATCATACAACATAACAGAAGGCTAGAGACACATGTATAGGGATGACAATCAGTCCAGATGAAAGAATTGGGAGTACTGTTGAATGACTTCCTCACGTGAAAAATTTCTCATATAATTTGTGAGTGTATGTTTGTGTGCCCATCTCCTTCTCAAATTAGGATGTACACATTTTTTTTTCAAAGAGTCCACCAGAGGCTTTTGGTTGCTTCTTTTACTTGAATCAGTTCTACCACCACATTGCTGGATATTCACTGTCTTCTTTTGACTTATTATTCCACTGTCCTAAATCAACTTTCTATTCCATTGTTAGTTCCCTCAAATTCAGTTCCCTACAAATTCTATAAAGGTCCCATTCAGTCTTCAATTGCCCAAGGAAACACTCTTTTACGTGTTATACTGCATATGTTTAACATTCTTCCTCTCCATTTCTCTGTTCCAGATCATGGTATGACCCTAAGAATAAAAAGAATCTATGTAATTCCACAAGTAAGGAGGAAAAAGAAGAAAAAAAAGTTTTCTATTTAAGATGGGTGCTACAACTATCTTATTATATTTTAGATTAAACTCCAGTCAGTGGCCATTTTATAAAATAGCAAAAAAGATTTATTTTCTGGTCGTTGTTGAACTGAAAGGAGAATGTTTGAGTTGACCTTGATCTAAATCTAATAAGTTTTGACCTTAGGCAATTCCCATCCCCTTCTTCTTTATAGCAGGCTAGTATGAGGATAAGAAAGAAGAGAACTGGGGTATGGGAGAGGAGCTTTTTTCCTCTTAACTTTATGATGCTCATTTGTAAATGGAATATGTACTGTTAGATTAGCATTCTCCAAACTTTCTGCATATACAAGCTTGGCAAATGTTAATGATTGCTTCAGAGAAAACACATTCTGGCAATAAATATCGAAGACTATATACTTTAGGATGGTAAGATGGTAAAAATTTGTTTGGCTTTTTTTTGCAGCAGCAGCAGCAGAATTTCTCAAATCTCTGAGAAGCCATTGTGCACTGAGCAGATAGCAGGAGGGAGATGCCAGATATAGGATTTCCCAAACACGTGTATGTGCTTCTCACAGTCCCCTGCTTAAGTGAGAACTGTATTATCTTGCAGAAACATTGCTTATTGAACACTATCATTCTAGAGAATAATTCAAATGAGTCATTTCTAACCTCTTAGTGTTCACATTTATTTGCCATTGTTTCTACTGTTTGGCTCCAGTGAAGCAATACCAAGTCAGCAGATCGGCAATATTCGAATACATTTTTTAAATAATTTTTTAATGTTGGAAAATTTCACCTGAAATAATTGCAAATCAGAGCTCTTGGAAGATGGGTTCTTGCAGAGCTGTTTGTGAGATGGTTCTGGGTTCCATTGTGGTTTACAGTAAGCCTCCTCTTGTTACCTGTTACCTGGAGCTCAGGGTTTCCCCAGGGCTTGTTCTAATTAAAAGATTAAGGAGCAAGAGTTTAGAAAGGCTAGGTTATTCCCCCTGGCTTAGTGTCCCTTTCCTACCTAATAACTCAAACTATAAATTTTTAATTTTTGAAATGATTCAGTACTTAAAATCATATTGAAATAAAAAGTTTCTAGATTTTCTGATTGCAAAATTCTGAGTAATTGAATCAAAGCAAACTTTGATAAGTTGATGTGAAAAATAATCTTTCTTGTGGGGCTGGGTCTCAAAAAACATAGTTAATTGGCTAGTTGAGGAATTTAGTATGAGTGAGACAAGGATGAAGGTAGATTCCAAAAAGCATCCTGAAACTTTAGAGGAAGTCCATGATCCAGCAAGTATTTTCTTTCTAAGTTTCTCTACTAACAAGTTACTTGCTTCCTTTCTCTCATTTCTTTATCTGTATATTCATATAAAATATTCTTTCTCACTATAAATTTCTTCAGGACAAAAGAATATCTGATATGTTCAATTATCATGAGATATGAGGTGAAAGGACTTTACTAGATGTTCTGATACACCACTTTGATTTCCCTTCAGCTGAAAGTACTACTGGTAGACAACTCCAAATTATCATTGTCTAAGAAAACTTTCCTGAGAAGAGCAGTTATGTTCAAGATTAAGTGTGTTGAATAATCAGTGATGAAGGGATAAAGATCTCTGGGCCTCAATTTTATTGTATTTCAGAAACTTGTGATACTGACTAAGGACTCATTGGCTGAGTATCACAGTTTAATTCTTTTCAGTACCAATCCTGTTTATTATTCTTCCCCACAATTGTTGATTTTAAGAGCCTTCCTTAATAAAATTCCTGAATGCTAATCTTTATATTAGAGTCTGCATCCCAGAAAACCCAACATATATCTGAAACTTAATATATTGCCAATTCCTGGAAAATGGTTGTATTTTAAAAGAATGCCATAATGTTAAAGTTATATTTAACTGAAATGGAAGAGTCACTGATGGTTAAATTGCTTGACAGTGTGACATCTGGAAGGGAGTGGGAGAGTCATGATTTATATATATGGAGCAAAGGAGGTTGTTTTCCTTCTTTCTTTAAAAAAGTATGCATGCTTTTGTTTTTTGTTTAAAACATAGTTTCCTAACTGGAAGTCATAAAGATTGTGATCTCAATTTTTTTCTAAAAGTTTAAATATTTTGCTAATGGCAATTCCATTTGGAATTGATTTTGTATGATTGATTTTCCATTATTAAAAAAGTACAAAGAATCATGTAAAATTGAATTTATGATGTTTAGGAATATAAAAATTTGTGACAAAACTATGTACAGAATATGGGAATGATAAACACACAGTTGGGGTTATTACTGCTTAGGTTACTGTAGGTAGAGGTTGGAGAAGAGAATAATATATATATTTTAATGTAATTGGTTAAGATTGAGATTAGTAAAGAGTTGAGATGAGTGAAAACTCACCAAGTTTTATTAAAAATAAATTAATTTTAAGCATGATGGTTTACAGAATTGTTCACAATACAATTGTTTCTGGAATTCAATGTTCAACTACCAGTCCCACCATGGTTGTAAAATTCCCTCCATAATTGTCCTCAAATTTCCACCCCCAAGTCTGCTTCTTGGCAGTTAAAAATAATTTACTTAATATTGCTTGTTACTAATTGGTAATGGAATTGTCCAAAAAAACTGAATTAAAATAAAATTTGTGAAAATTGTCTTATCTTGCAATGCTCAAATGCATATTTGAGCATTCTATTGCTGGTTATGTCTGTTGAACTTTTGTGGTTTCTATGATAATTTCATGACTAATTTGGTAAATTTATGTTTAATTTGCTCTAATTCTTGCTGGGATGTCAGTATTAAAATTATGGAGGTGTCAATTAAGCATCTCTGCAGAGATTAGTGGAAAAGTGGTAGAGCTGGGCCATTCGAGTGTCAGTACTTGAGTGCTGGGTATATCTAGATGTGTGTGCAATTGCCGGGGTTCAGCAAGTTGGGTGACTTTCCTTGTCCACTCCCCAAGGAACTTGGTGTGATCAACTGAGAAACTGGTATATACTGATGAGTTTTTATGGCATGATTTGCTTCTGTTTTGAAAGTTAGATGAGTCTTTTGGCTGACCCACAAAAAGACATGGAGGCCAGCTTTAGATCTTAGGTATTGTGCTACTGGGACTTCTGGATGTACAGAACTTGTGTGAGGTTGGGGGATAGAGTGTAGCCTGCCATGACTCTGAAGAAGCCCTGAAATGTCAGCCACCAAAACTAGAAACTCACTAAGTTTGTGTTTGCTTGTTTGTTTTTAGTCTTACTCAACATTGATTAGAGGTTATTTCAGGCTTTGTGCTTAAGAATTACTCCTAGCAGGCTTCGGGACCATTTGAGATACTGGGGATTGAACCCAAGTCAGCTACATGCACAGCAAATGCCCTACCTATTGTTCTATGGCTTTGCACATAAACTCCCTTAAATACAATGATTTTTTTAAACACTATAATCTGTAATATTTTTGGTGTGTCAAAACTTTCATTTTAGATAGAGAACATGAGAAAAAAGTCAGGGTTGCAAAAACTAATAATGCAATGTCATGTAAAAGGTACTAGAGAAATGGGCACTAACTGGAGTAGCATGTGAAGAGCATATATGGTTATTTTTAAAGACACAAGTTATTACACTAATTTGTATATGGATTTTAAAAAAACTTCATCAGACAAGAAAAAATTTAAATGCAGGAAAGTGGAAAACATCTGGAAGAAATATGCCTTGGATCCTCTTGCAAGTTACATTTTCTAGATTATAACTTTTACTTTTATTATATTATTTACCTACAAATTTTATTAACCTTCATCTAGGTTCCAAAGTTCATGTATGGGTACAGTGCCTCAACTAATCATATTTATAAATTTACTGGTGGTAATATACTTTGTTGGCCTCACTAAATTATAGATCAAATCACTCCAATTTCTATCCTTCAAGGCTTCCCATCAAGGCCTCTCTGGGCACAAGATCCTTTCTCTTAAGTTCATTACAAAAAACTTTTTTTTAGTTTGAATTCTCAAAGCTCTTCTATCTCAGTCCCGCTGCATCTGTAGTTGCTTAAGTGAGTGACTTTTTGTCTACACTGTACTAAACCTGTTCATTTCTAGTCTTCCTAGAGACCCAAATCTCAACTTGTATATGTGTCATTCTCTTCAAGAGACCATCTTTCCAATTTCACACTTTTAACAGCACCTCCATTATGTACATGCTATAATCTTACTATTTTTTGCTCATATGACTTTTCATCACAATACTTATAATCTTATTTACATATTAATCTGTGGATCTTCAGGCTAAATAAGTGAATTCCCAGAGGTAGGGGCCAGGTCCACTTTGATCCCTGCTGGGCTAATGTCTGAACTCAAACATGCTGTGGCTTTAGTCCTCCTGAGACATCCATTCCACACTAGAAATAAATCCAGAGTTGGCAAGAAAATCACACTGGCCATAGATGAGGAACTAATTCTTAATCCAGTTTTATTTTTATTACAGTACAGGGCTTGGTTTAGAGCTACTCAGCATTTTTAATAGTAGTGAACTAATTGTCAAATCAGAGCATGTTAAAACTGGAAAGGACCCAGGAAGGCCTCATGGAAATGTCTCTAGGGTACAAAATGAAAGATAAGAGGGAAAAGAACAAACAGAAAAATCTAAAAACAACTATTTTTGAAATGATTTATATGCATTCAAATGTGCTAAGACTTTACAAACAGGACCTAATTTACTCTTTTTGAACTTACAAATACAAGGATCACTAGCCTTATTTTACTGTTAGGAAGCAAGCTTCAAGAGAAGAAGTGCTTTGTCTAAGATTATATATATATATATATATATATATATATAGCAAATGTCGTAAAAGAATAAACCACATCTGCCTGACCCTAGAACAAGACTTTTTCAATTGCAGCTTATATATACATCACCTGAGGATTTATGAAAATGGACATTGGCCTCCAGTAGACTTGAGATTGTGTACTTGTCACAAATTTTTATGCTGCTGGTACATTCAGAGAACCACTGGCTGAGTTCATGCTCTTCAAACACATGTACATTAACATCATCTAGGGAGTTTATGGGAAAAATGTCTTGGAGATACTAGGATAGGAGTGGAGTTTAGGATTCTGTATTTTTTTTTTCAAATTTCCACTTGAGGCTGGGTTTGCTTATTCAAGGATTATATTTGGAGCAGTCACATTCTCATGTGCCTCAAATTCAAATGGTACAATAGAGATGGAAGCTAAGATGGGTCTTATTGTGTCCTTCCAACCACTAATTTTCAGAATAACCTTGATATCCAAATGTAGACTCTGAAATTTCCTCTGAAAATAGTAGGAACCCACCTTGATTTGCTACCTGCCTCTAAAAAAAGAGAAGAGAAGGATTGGCTGTAAAGCAGCCTGTAATGAGGCCCAAGTAAGGACAAAGTTTTATGTGATGTCAACAGAGCACAGCAAACTCACATGTGCAGTAAGTCTGAAGACTAGCAAGCCCCTCTTACCAATGTTTCAAAGCAATGTGATATCACTACCTGTAAAAAAAAAAAAAAAAAAAAAAAAAACCAAAACCAAAAAAAACCCAAAGTTCATAATGAAACTTGCAATCAGGTGAGTCTTGTTTTGTTTTGAGTTCATTCACATAGGTTCTCACAGTTCCCCACTCTGTGACTTCAGGGGTACAACTCTGGGGGTGAATTCTGGGAAGTCTAACTGATCTTTCAGGTTTACATTAAGTGGGTTTACGCCCCTCAGAGAAAATCAATTGTTTTCTTGTAAATCTCTCTTGCTCAGAGCAGGGTGGGAGGACCTAGCTTTCATGACTGATTAATATTTTGGGTACCCAGTTTTTGCTCGTCTACTGTGAATGTGGAGAAAATGCTACTGAGACTTCCCAGGACAAGTACCTGGGAAATGGGTTAGACTTCTGAAATTCAAACAACAGGTATTTGGCCCACAAATACTAGCTTAGAAAAAAAAAAAAGAATACTTTGATGTCCAGGGAAAACCAACGTCACTTTAAACGAGCATCTTGGAGAGATGATACTGACCAGGGGCAGGGCACCCCCAGAAGGTAAAGCTCTACTTACACACTTAAAGACTTCTGGTGATTTGAGTGCCTAGCATGGAAGTGTAAGAATGAGTTTGCTCCTAAATTTCCACCAATGGAAATAGAAGAATGGGGAGAGTATGACCGTTAGAGACAGGTCTTTGAGTGTGGATCTTACTTAACTCTTAGTCACTTACTTCACTCTGTGGGCATGAACAGGAGCGTGCATCTCTCACAATCAGCTTTACCCATCTATCCACCTAACACCACAATGTCAGAATGAGGATTATATCCATAATACAGGCAAAATCCATTTGCTTTTAAAATACAAGGATGTGTTCCACAAATATGAGCCTTTCTCCTGTCCTCCTCTTCTTCTTTTGAGACTCCAAATGCAGCTAGCAAAAATGATCAGACTGCAAAATGGCAGTTGGAAAATGTAGTGTGCCAAGGTCCATTTAGATTCCAAAACACTCCCATTCCGCTGCCTATTTCTGTGTTCTTGCCGTCTGATGTGTATCTGTGTGTCTCTTTGATTACACACTGCTGTCACTCAGCGTGCCGGCAGATACCAACAGATTCTGTTACAACAGCTGATTGTACAGGCCTGCCTCAGCATTGGATCGAAAAGATTCCTCTCAGACCCCAAAGAAACTGCACTCTGGGCCAATTTTATTTTAAGAAATCGGTTGCCTTATTTTCAAAGAGACCCTTCCAAAAGGTTTCCCAGCAGAACCTAAATTGGTGATTTCTTGCAAAAGAATTAAAAACTACTTTCCAACCAGGTCATTAGTGGAGGCCTGCCACATGTGCTAGGCAGACAACGCATGGCCTTAATGTTTTATTAAATTTAAATCGTTTTTGGCATTTAAACATTTTGATGAAATTTGTTCAATTTTCTGGGTGTGTTTTATATGAAAAAATTGAATGTTTTTTGGCAGGTCTGTTAAATAGATACCGACAACATCTCTGGATAGTTTAGTGCTCAAAAAATCAATGATACACCATTTTATTTTAATCTACAGTTGAGAAATGTATTGCCACAATTTTATTTTATTCTGAATTCACAGAATCATCATGATTGCATATGAAGAGCAAATGTGCAGCAGAGATTTTATTTTTAGTTTGAAAGACAAGACTACACTAAAATACATAATGTCCTTGTGTGAATTTCTAAAAGGCATCTGGGTATTTGGGCAGAAGTGACCCGCTGGCTTTCCCTTTGCCAACTAGAGTAAGCCAAATAATTCATTGGCCAAGACTTTTTGTACAGTGCACTGACCAAGAAATAGCACATTGTGTTCCTTAGGAAATTCTGGGGAGTGCCCTCATCAAAGTAAGACTCTTGGCTCTTTCTTAAAATCTTAGACTTATATTGTCTTTTTAGTATACAAATGGTATGTACATCTTAATTCTATAAACAAGATGTTTCTTTTTGTCTCTCTGCTCCTTAATTTATGAGAATTTACTGGTCTTCTCATGTATAATGACACAGGGAAGATCTTTGGTAAATGTTTTTTGACAACTAGTTGTGTATTATCTTGCTCACATGAATTGAATAATCACTGTAAAAATGTAGTCCAAGACCTGATGTCTTGGAAATAAAATATGTCATATTGTGGACAGAAGAAAAAAACCTCATTTCCTCATCTCCCCATTTCCTAGTAAATGAGAGGGTAGATACTTATTTCAAAATGAACCACAATAGGTAACAATTCTTATTGTCTATAGAGGTATGATTTTATGTAGACTTATAAGAATGACTTTCTTACACACTTAATGATGTTTACTTAATAGAAAATAATGAGATGATTGAAGCCACTGTTGTCTTTCAGGGTCTCTTTTATATATTCACCTCTAGATTCCTTTATAGGACAAGATTTTTGGAATGCTCTAATATTGAATTATCCTTGAGAAGAGTTTGCTACTGCTTTTACATTCATGCTTTTAAATCAGGAAAAGTTGAAGACAGAAAATTAGAAATTAGTAAACGAAGAAAAGGAAGAAAAATGTAGAGATATCTTCAATATTATAAACATTTGTATAAAAAAATTCAGACTTGGGGCCACACCTAAACTCAAATGTGCAAATGGCTAAGAACTAAATTACTAAATTCTTCACCTTTGTGGAAGCAGGTACTGTAAGAGGCAGAGGATGAAATAAAGGAGAAGATAGTTTAATATTAACTATTTTCTAATCAAAAGTTAACATTTATCTTGATTTTCCTCTTTGGGATGGGATGTTGCTGGGGGTCAGGGGAGGCCCTGTTGCAATTTTTCTATCTGGGAAGACAGTTGAGCATCTTCTTCTATTGGCTGCTACTCATAGTCAATGAATTGTAAAAACCACAGAGACTCTACTCTTGTCCTATCCTATTCTATCCTCCCCTCAGTTGTCTCTCTGCTTTTTTCTCCACCCAACTTCTTGCCTGTCTGCTACTCATGAGTCATTTCTGTGGGAGGAGGAACTAGGAGCATGAAACAATATAAGAGAATCTTTCATCACTGGATCACAGCTTGTGTTAAACAAGAAATAATCCTTACAACTTCCCTATGAGGTTAGGAAGCTTATTAACACTCTTGACATCCTGGGAGTAAAGTAGTTAAGAGGTTAAGTGCCTTGTTGTCAGGAGGCCTGGCAAGGGGAAGAGAACATACATTCAGATTTCTTTTCTCACAAGGGGCCTCCTATTAGATTGACATTTCTCTTTTTCCATATCCAATAGAGTCTCTTGAAGGGAGGAAACAGACCCCTTGTCTTCAGTGGCTGGCACTACTTAGTTTTCACCTGGAGAATCAACTCCAAGTCCTCTTTTTATTATTTTTTTTCCTCCCAGTGGTGAAAAACATAACTTACTCCAGAAATTCTGGCATGATCATTTACTATGACAAAGTACTTCTGCTCTTTGAGGTTCATTTTTCTCATCTATAAAATGGAACTAAAAGATGCATTTGGCATACACATGGGGAAGAACTTATACAAGTTTAATGAAGGTCTACCAACATGTAAAGGGTATGAATTGAGTTACTTTCAAAAGCCACTTTTAGTCAAACATATTTTCCAAGGGCTCACTGCTGGATGTCAGTAAGAGAATCAATGTTCATAAAAGGACCCATCAGATATTCAGTATATGGTGGATACTCAATGAAGATTCAACAGATAGAAAAAAGAAGGTGTCAACAAGATCAGAAAAGTGAGACCTGGGAAGCCATTTTGTACTCACTTAATAGAAATATTTCAAAAGTTTAAAAATAGAAATTAAAGTAGTTTTTAATATTATTTTGTCTCTAAACACTTATCTAAAAATCAATATTTACATATACATTAATTGAACTCTAGAAGTCCAATTCCCACTTCTCCATTGACTCCTATCATCTGATTGATACGCCTCTCTTCACTATGCCTTCTGGTAAATACTAATTTGGTTTCACAATCTAAAAAACTATTTTTCATGATTTATTTTAATACTTGGCTTTACCTAGTTTGGGGGGCAGGAATAGTGTTCTTCAGGGGCTACCACTAGTTGCAGTCAGTGGTAATTCCTGGCTCTGCTTGAATGGAACTGGGTCAACTCTATATAAGGGCAAGTGCGTTAACTTTTTTGCTAACTCTCCAACCCCCTCGGCCTCCCCAACCTTTTCTTTATGTACCACCAAATATATTTTTAGTAGAAGAGAACACCTTTTTACTTTCCAAATAACTTATTTTCTTTTTCTTCTTTAAGAATGTCACTATTGGGGCTGGAGCAATAGAACAGCGGGTAGGGCGCCTGCCTTGCATGCGCACAACCTGAGTTCGGTCACCGACATACAACATGCACCCCCCGAGTATGCCAGTAAGGTGTCCTGAGCAAAGCTAGGAGTAGCCCCTGAGCATCGCCGGGTGTGGTTAAAAAAAAGAAAAGACAAAAAAAAAAAAAAAAAAGAATGTCACTATTGGGATCAGAGCGGTGCTTAGGTTGCCACCATGGGTAGGTAGGTAAAGAAAATAAATATTGCTACTATAAATTGACTTTATTTACCTTATTAAGAACAATTTTTTGGTCTCTGTTCACACCTCTCTCCAGCTCTGTGCTCAGGGTTTACTCCTGGCAGAGCTCACACGTGGTGCCAGAGATTGAACTGGGTTGGCCATGTGCAGGACAAGCACCTTATTCACTGTACTTTTGTTTTAGTCCCTATGTGGCAAACTTTTATAATGGAACCAAATATAAACATTAAAATTAGTGAGTTTAGCTCTAAAAATAAAAAAACAAAACTCAGCTTAAATGAGTAAGGATTTTGTTTATCTCAAGCCACAGATATCATTTGTATCTTGAGGAAGTTTTTATTCTTTCTCTAACTTCATGTTTTGTCAGTTTTGATGTACTTAAGATGACAGCTAGTGGTGTGCAGATAACAAATATATGTTTTAGGCACACAAAAATTAAAAAGGACAAATAAAAAATTAGATTTTATATGGAAAAAGGATAAACATGTCCAGCAACCCTCACTTCTCTTCATATTGGCTAGAACTGGCTATAAGGGAGTCTAGGGGGAGTCTTGTAACATGTGCAATGTAAATCCCTCCATCTGTGTGATACATCTTCAGTAAAATTCACAATGATTTATTTAGAATTTCTCTGTCCAAAATGGCAGTCAATTGGAATAAGTATCTATTTAAAGTTAAATTAATTAATATTAAAAGTCCAGTCCCTCAGTAACACTATCAAGTGTGACTCATGGCTACCATATTGGGAAGAATAGATAAGAGCATTATCATTTTCTCAGAAAGTTCTGCTTCAGGTTTTAGAGATGAATGTTAGCAGTTGTAGAATCTAGCATATGAACTGGCAAAGTTGAAAACAACTGATTAAAAACCAACTGATGATTTATTTATGATAACCAAGATTATAGCAGTTGATGGCATTAAAAGAGGCATAGATTGTATAAAGAAAATCTATGACAGTAGAAGCATCTATATACAATAATGCTTAGTTTGTGGCCCTCCTCAGAAACAACTGAGGTTACCTTTTGGACTTATGAAATACCATCAAGTTTAGTTTCTTTTATTTTCTAGCATTATCAGTGGAGAGGGAGAGTCTTCCTTCTCTGAAGTGATAAGGATGAATATATTTTGGGTTTCATTTTCCCTGCAGCTTAGCTCTATCCAAGAGTCTCCCGGAAGTGAAGGGGTGGAGACATGTTTTGGTTCCCAAAGCTTTAGCAGCATTATTTATCTAAGCATTAGAAGGAATATTCAGCTAAGTCCTAATGTCTAGAATGCAAGTTTACCATTGAGAGTCTATTTCCCTTTCACTCAGCACTTCAGTCTCATTACTTGTACAAGATTTTGTGTTGAATTGCATAAGATGCCCATCTGTCTAAAGACTTATTCTGTTGGCTCACTCTGAATGGTTGAAATTTTAACTTTATTTTGTCTTTTTACCCCCAGAAAACAGATATGAAGTTTTAATTCACTGTCAGATTTCTTTTTGACCATTCACTATATTATGTATAATCTTTTCACAAGTCTTCATAAAGATACTTTTTTATTTTACAATACAGTTCTTCCATTTATTTTCCATCTAGTGACTTAATCCTCATTCCTTGTTTTCTGGTTTTACAAGCACAATGAAATCATGCACTTATTTCTCTCACCTATACTTCATACTGAAATAATGTTGTCAAATCCAAGTTAAGTTTATTTCTCTCCCCCTGTTTCTTTGGGAAATGGCAACCTCTTCCTGATCTGGGAATTAGTGACTTGGTACTCTGCTGGAAGAGAAGAAAGTCTGATAAATGTTGTGTATGTTACCACAGCTGAAGGTTTCCTCTTCTCGCTGGTTGAAAATAATTAAACTTAAGGCTTCCTTTCTCATCTGTCTTTGTGTCTAGAAAAGTGATGGAAAGCTCTGGTCTTCCTTTTGTGGTTCCAGGACAACAGTGGTTACCAATAATTAAAGATGCAGAACCCACTTTAGCCCTGACATTGAAATTAGATTGTGCACCCAGGGAACAGGGGCTGTCTCCCTCTGTGTGAGGCGTTTGCAACTCTTCTGCAGTAGGAACCCATTTGGCACCCAGTAAGTAATAAATAATGATGATAAGTAGTCTAGGCATGTGCTTTCCAGAATGGTGCCTTGCTTTTTCTAATTTTGTGAAATGGTTTCCTGATGAAGTGGACTGTCCATGTCACAATCAGAAAATATGGATTGGTTTTCAATGAAATATTAATGATTATTAACTCATTGGGCCTTTTCTTTGTGAAGACTGAAATGATAAAAGGAGTTGGATTTCTTGATAATGAGTTAGAATATGATTGCTTCCATCTTAACTGTGTGTTATCTTTGTTTCTCTTTCTTTTTATTTTCTACTTTTCGAAGTCTTCTTCCTTCTTCTCAGTTCATCTTTCTATAGGTAAACAAAATTCTTTGAGGTAGTTTCTTTCTATAAAAAGTTTCAACCAAGAAGGACATGTATTTTTACAGAGATGGTTTTTGGTATTAGAATGAACCAGAAACAACCATTTTTCCTCATTATATGCCACATTTCTTTTTCACTTTAGAAGAGCTACTTATCTTATTTTACTTATTTCACTTATCTGTAAAATGGGATTAAGAGTACTAATAAACCTATGTCTTGGATTTGTGATGAAGGCAAATTAAAAAGTTGCTGACTGGCATGGCACAGTAACCCAAAGAAAGTCTTTTTGGCTATTTAGTTAAAGGGGAGAGGCCAGGAGATAAAAACCCACATATTCTAATTTGGTTCAAAGATTCATTTGGTAAAAGACTCTGCAGATGAATTTGTCCCTAGGTCTGACTTTAAGGATATTTGGGGATTATCTGTTTATGCTTTCTGCCCTCTTGTGCTGCCTGATACCATCATAGAGTTCATCGTGCTGATTGTGCACTTGTTCTATAGCTTTCTTCTCCACCTTTGCTGACTCTACCAGGATTAACAGGGGAAAAAAAAGAGTGTGTCAGTCTGGAATGACAGAATACAGGCTGGCCAGAGCCACTAGAAAAGGAGGTGCCTCTGAGTTCTGGGCGGGAAGGGTGTTGGCTCTGGAAGTGGTTCCAATATTCTGGAAACAAACTGGCCATTGACTTCCTCATTCAACAACTGCCACTTGACAGCCATCATCACTGTTCTACCCAGTCACTCTCCTTATTTCCTCTTACCCCTTTCTCCCTCTGTTTAGTCGGCTTGCATGATTATCTGAAAATTCACAGAGGACCGAGGTGAGATGGAGAGATAAGCCGGGAGTGTAGTGGAATTTTATTCCTGGAAAAAAAATAAAGGGACCTTGGCATGAGCAGCAGAATAGAGGGTGTGGGATGTTAATCACTGCTCCTTTTATCAGACAGCTTTATTAAGATCAATGTTTTTTGTTGCCAAATTAGAGTGGACCTAGAGCGAACTTCCCAGCAGTTATTAACACAAGTCCACATTTGCTGGAAGGATTGGGTACCTCCACGTGCTCAGCCATAGCTGGAAGTTACACAATATCTATATCATTTTTCACAGCTTTGTCATTAGCTGGTAATGATTTGATTATTTTGCAGATGAATCACAGTATAAATCTCTTTCACAAACACTACCTCCAAGTATTAATCAAAACCATTAAGGCAAAGCAGTCGGTGCAAATTAAAAAATTTGCATGTCTAAATTAAAAATTACAGTAATACATCATAAATAAATCTTTTAAATTCTCTATGGCCTCTATGCACATCCTTTCTTTGGTGTGTTTATTCCATAATGAGACCACGGATATCAAGCTTTTTTTTTCCCTCTCTCTTATACATATATATGTATATATATGCATTATCTAATTTTAAAGGTAGAGTTCAGCTCCTTACATGAACTAGGCATTAGGACATGAAAGAAAAGGGGAGGGTTCTTCTACTCATTTTTTTCCCCAGGAGAATATTCAAAGATGGAAAAAGAAAGAAGAGAATAGACGCTATTGCAGATAATTTGCAGTGTCTTCCGTTGTCGTAAAGTAAATATTTGTAAAAGGCGATGCTTCTTTTTCAAATAACTTTGAACTGTGAGGAAAATTACCAAGTTGTGTTTTAGGTAATATTTCATTTTAGAACTATTAACACATTACTTGCAATATGGGAGGAAATTAGAGGGCTTTGAGTGATGAAAGCCACCTTTGGCATTAAAAAACTATTATTATTCCCTTGAAACGCTGAAGCAAATTAAAACAGGAAAATGAAACTTTCAAGTGCCCTGGATTTGAAAAGGCATTTTTCCCCCTTTCATTTGTCAAAAAAAATTTTTTTAAATGACTTGTTTCACTAGAAACGTGGAAGAAATGATTTATAAGGCAAAAATACTTTTCCAAAATGCTTCTGCCAAAGAGTTTAGGGGGCGGATAGTATCCCTTGTGTAAGTCACCACTATGTACTGTGTTTAAATAGGCCCCTGATGAGAAGACTATAGACTATTGTAGACCAAAGAGCCATCGAAGCTTCAGGTAATGCAATGGTAGCAGCGATTAGAAAGCACTTTCGCTCTGCCCAGGATTTAACCCAATTAACCTATCTGTAACCTATTAACCTAATTAAATAGAAGAGCTTCTCTGGGAGGGAGGTATATAGGACTCCTCCCATTCTGAAGTGGAGGTTGGGAAAGAGTATAGTTTTGGGAATATTATAATTGGGAGCCATATTTTTAATAATGTAATTGGGACATCAAAACAAAAATCTAAAGGTGCTCAGTGTTTTCTTAAGAGAAGCTTATAAGACTAGCTAGCAGGTTAGTTTTATGTTTACTTATATCCCTGCTTTGAGCAAATTTTCTATAAGTCATTTGTACTGATATAGTCTTTAAGAGGCAAGGAAGGCCATTCTGCCTAGTAATGTTTATGTTTTATACCTTGCCTCAGATTGCAAAGAGCACAAATTAAAACAATTTAGTTGTTTCCTTTAGTTTAATTCAATTCTGTGAATTGTTTTAACACCATGGCTCGACTTAGCAATCATGGAAGATTATATTTATATCCTGCCCTAGCTAGCTTTTGTGACTTGAGAGAATTGTTTAATCTCTTTGGGACACTTTGGTGTATCTATGTAAAATAAATGGAATGGACAATATGGTCTCAGAAAGCTTTTTCCGAGCTTTAAATATTTTCTTATTTTATATCATCAATTCAAACATGATAGTTTGAGTTGAATTTAAAGTTGAGTAAATTAAAGGGGACAGAATGAAAAATGTACAGACTAGTCACATACCAAGTGATCAATGTCTATATGTATGTCTATACATGACTAGGAGCTACCTGATGAGTAGCACATATGTAACCATTTCCATGTGCTGAGTGAATCTTTGGTTGTATTATTTTCTTACATTCTCATTAATTGCTATAACTCAGTTCGATTTGTGAATAGTGATTTTTTAAAAAAAATCTTTTTTTGGTTCATGTTTGTTTTAGAACCAAACAGGTATTATTTATGGTGTAGCCCTGACTCTATATAGGCTCATGATAAATCCGTACAAGATTCAGGGATCTTATATGATACAGGGGATAGAACTCAGGTCAATCACATTCAAGACAAGCACTGTATATTGCTGCTCTACTATCACTCCAATCCCAATAATCAAATTCTCATGAAAATTTCATCTTGACTTAGTTTACCTTTGATGACATCAAATAGTATCATTCAAACATTTATTAGGAGCTCACTCACAACCTGTGATATGAATAGCACACTGTACAAATTGCTCAACCCCTTTGTTTGACCTTCAGTTTCCTCATCTATAATATCACCTGTTCTTCAGAGAAATTTTATGTATGTCAAACTGAATGGTACTGGGTGACATTAGTACATGCATAATGTCATTATTTGCAGAGATTCATTTTGCAGAAACATACAATTCATTGGAAGACTGAAATTTCTTTGTTTAAAATATAAGAATAGGGACTGGAGTGATAGCACAATGATAGGGTGTTTGCCTTTCAGGTGGACAATCCGGGACTGACCCGGGTTTGATTCTAGGCAGTCCATATGATTCCCGAGCCTACTAAGAGCAATTTCTGTGTGCAGAGCCAGGAGTAACC
Source organism: Suncus etruscus (assembly GCF_024139225.1). Classification (NCBI taxonomy): domain Eukaryota; kingdom Metazoa; phylum Chordata; class Mammalia; order Eulipotyphla; family Soricidae; genus Suncus; species Suncus etruscus. The sequence continues at coordinate 22,029,619 of NC_064867.1, read as the reverse complement.
CCTGAGCGCTGCTGGGTGTGGCTCCCGAACCAAAAATAAATAAATAAATGATAAAAAAAATACAAGAATAACATTTTGGGTTTTGCTTTGCTTTGTTGGGTTGTCAGGGGGTTGGAGTTCATGGTGGATATTCCTGGGTCTGTACTCAGGGATTACTTCTGGAACTACTTGGGATCCTATACAGGGCTAGCTACATGTAAGACAAACTCCTTATACCCTAAAATATCTCTCCAGTCCAAGAATAAAATTTTACAGAAATATATAATAAATATTAATATTTTGTTGATGAAGAAAAGCTAGAAGAAAACACTGGTTGCAATGAGGGTTCTATTTATCTAGGCACTATTTAGAAGATTTTCTATGTCCTAGTTACAACATATCCTAGTTGTGTTACTTTACTGAAGGTTATAGAATGCCAAAGCATTGGTATGTTTCTGTTTTGTTCTATTTTTGAGGTGGTCCTACACCTGGCTGTGTTTTGGGCTTATTCTTGGCACTGTGTTTAGGTATCAGTCTTGAATGAGTGATTGGATACTGTCATCTGTCATTTAGTATTTAGGCTGATTCTTTGTTTTGGGTGTTAAGAGTAATGTTATCATGAACAGTGGCACAAAGATCCTTTTATGGAGAGCAATAGCTTACTATTGCTATCTCTGTGCTTGGGACTCACCCCGGGTAGGGCTCAGGGGACCTTAAAGAGTGCTGAGGATTGAATCTGGGTTGGCAGCAAACTTGGCAACCACTTTACTATATTATCTTTCTAGCTCAAAAGCATTTAGAGTTTGTGAAAGAGTAGCATTGGTACTCTAAAATTCTGTCTTTGAGCAGCTGAATAATTGAAGGTGGGAGGTCATTAAAAAAACACTCCTTTATGAGTTATTAACAGTAAATCTTTGAGTTTTAAATATTTTATATATCTATATTCCTGATTTGCATAAATGTCTTTAGTTTAAAGGTGTTGAAAATGAAAAATGTTTAATAAGGATATCAGTGAAGATTCCATTGGAGCTTCCATTTGCTAAAAGACAAGAATGATGATGGAAGTGGTAAGGATATAGTCTAGGGTCCCTTTTGAGCATTCTAGCATCTTTTGTGAATATATACTCTGCTTCTACAATTTCTTATACTTATTTTTTAAGTGTTTATACTTGTGGGCCAGAGATGACCTCTTCAATAACGTCAACATTATTATAAAGACTTTAATGAATAGATAGCTCAACTGCTCTATATTTTACAAATCAATTTCCAACTGTTTCAAACTTGCTCCTAGATAATGAGGGTGGTATGATTTTCAGAAACTTGGAATGCCTAGATTTGGTTTTACCATTTTGTTAACCCTCCAAAATTTTCCACCTTTTATAAAATTTATTGTGAAAAGCCATGCACAGATATAGCCTCTGTTGACATTTAAAAAATTTATGATCAAAGCACATGGGAATATTTTAAAATTTTAAATAAGGCAGAAAGGTAAATATAGTAAGAGATATGACATCCCTTCAATCTTCTACTCCAGATTCCTAACAAAGAGAACCCTGGTTACTATATCTGTGTGGCATTGAAAATCGATGTATATACAATATACACATATTTACTTTACAAAGTATAGTATAAATTTCTTTATATTACATATAATAAATGCCATAATATGCACAATGTCCTGACCCTACTTTTTCCCCTTTTATTGGGTGATATGTTTTTGAGATATTTCTGTGTCAGAACATACTAATCTGGGGCCGGCGAGGTGGCGCTAGAGGTAAGGTGTCTGCCTTGCAAGCGCTAGCCAAGGAAGGACCATGGTTCTATCCCCCGGCATCCCATATGGTCCCCCCAAGCCAGGGGCAATTTCTGAGCACTTAGCCAGGAGTAACCCCTAAGCATCAAATGGGTGTGGCCCGAAAAACCAAAAAAAAAAGAACATACTAATTTGCCAAAGTTGATTTATTTAATTAATTTTGTTTGCTCAACATACTACCAAATGGACAACCTATTTAATTATAAATTTTATTTCTCCTTAATTGATAAGCGTTTTTGTTTTATTTTGCTTTTTAATTTTCTCTGTCAGACCATAGTCCTTATTACTTGTAGCTAATCTGGCTTTTGCAAAAATCAAGTGAGTTTCTAGTTGTCAAATTGCCAGATAAAAGAAAATATGTGTTCTTATTTTAATTGCTAATTGCTTAGTGGTCAGCTAAAAAGTCTCAGCCTGTTATCATGGTTATCATCTGTTTGAAGAACTATTGCTGAACTATGAGTAATTAATATCAGGTGTCCTTATATTCACAGTTGCTAGTCTGCTAGGCGAAAATGGTTTTTGGTTGCTGTGATATTTGTTTGTTCTGATTTACATTTTTTTAAACTACTAGAGCAGAGTTACAATTTTATATTTACATTAATTGTCATTCTTGCGTTTTGCCCTCTCTTAGCTGCTTTTAGAGCTATCAGTTGGTCATTTAGGAGAGGTTTATCTATTCCATATTGTTTCATTCAAAACCTTCTTAAGTCAAATTAACCCATTGTTTGTGTTTCAAAAATGGATCTCAGTTTCTTTGCCCCGCATCTACTCCACCTCCCATACATCTGATGAAGTTTCCGTTTTGTGTAGCCAATCGCCTATCATTTTTCTCTACCGCTCCTGGGCTATTTGACTTGTGATCTTCCTAAAGCAAAGAGGAATGCTTTGTAAATATTTTGTCTCTATGAAACAATTTAAAATACTTCTGTTCAGCCTTAATGTCCAAGTTTGCATAATAAATTAAATAGGATTTTCTGTTTGGGTTCTTACCACTTCCATTTCAATCAGAGTAGCTCTGCTTTGATTTAAAATATGGGGTGCACCATTAACAATAACAATAGCACAAACCACAGAGTCAAAAAGGAAAGAGGGAGGAGAGAAAGTGAGAGAGAGTGAGAGAGAGAGAGAGTGAGAGAGAAGCAAAAGCAAAGCAGGAGTAGGGAGCAAAATGTCTCCATCAGTGATGGTGAAGGGTGCATTGGTGAAGGATGATGTACATTGTTAGACTTAAATCCAACAATGAACAAATTTGTAACCACAGTGATTAAAAAAACAATTAAAATTAAGAAAAAAAACATTTTAAATAATATAACATAAGCATAAGGTTTAATTTAGAAAAATATATTGAGGCAAAAAATGGGAGCTCACTGAAACTGGTCCCTTATTTATTCAGCAGGATTTATTGAAACATGCCAACATCAAAATCAAAATCTTGCCTCATAAAATATATACAATTCAAAGACAAACTTAAAGTCTATTATAAAAGTCATGACAACCACTACAGATGAAAAGCATATTTAAACTGATATAAGATTCTCAGCTCAAAAGTACTTCTGTGAGTATATAAATATAATTTTTTTCTTTTATAGAAGTAGCAACTAGTAGAAAGGTTTCTTCCAGTACAATTAAACTTATAAACCAAAGGACTTCTTTAACAAAATAGTTCTAGATTGTTCAAGAATATAACCTCAATTGACATTTCCTTTTTTTTTTTCCAGCAGAGAAGAGGTAACAGAATGAAACACTTTAAAGGTTGGCAGTTTAAAATGTAGCAAAGACGGCCCGGAGAGATAGCACAACGGTGTTTGCCTTGCAAGCAGCCGGTCCAGGACCAAAGGTAGTTGGTTCGAATCCCAGTGTCCCATATGGTCCCCCGTGCCTGCCAGGAGCTATTTCTGAACAGACAGCCAAGAGTAACCCCTGAGCATTGCCGGGTGTGGCCCAAAAAACAAAACAACAAAAAAAAATGTAACTAAGAAGAAGATATTTGTTTAAGTGATGAAGTATTCGATAGATATAAATGCTATCTCTTGTTTTAGAAAGAGAAACCTTTTTCAGCGTTGTCCACTAAGTTATGTATTCATATTTCCATAGTTATCATCACATTTTTATCTACTGATAACCAAGGCAAGTTAGAATCTTGGTAGATAAATTACGAAGAAGTATGAAAGAATGTGAATGAATTCAAGCAATTTCCTTTGTTCTTATAAATTACTTTTCTTTATTCTCTCCCTACCCCAGCCAGCTGTGTTCAGGCCTTCCTTTGACTGTGTTTAGAATTACTCTGGTGAGGACTGCATGGCAATGTGTGGTATTGAAAATGGAATGGTTATGTTTATGGCAAGTACCTGAAAATTCTCACTATCTCTTTTGCCCAGAACTTACTATAGTGAATAACTACAAAATATTTTTCCCTATAAATGCAACATCATTTAAACCTATTGGAGGAAGACGTAAGCTAATGTGGGCATACCTTTAATTTTATTGTTCTTAGATTATTTTTTAAATAGTATGAACATCTTTGCACATAAATCTCTCTTTGTATTACCAAAGAATCCAGTAGGAAAGATTCCCAGAGGAGATATCATGGTGAAGGTCTGAACTTTTCAAATACTCTTATATCTAATAGCTAGTCTGAATGGAAAGTTTGCAGTTTGACTGATGGAACCATAATGTTGCTGTGATATGATAATGCAAAATCTTAGCACCAAAGAGAAGAAATTAGAATTCAATAAACTTGGTGGCTTAGTTTATTGGCTAGTTCAACCTTTCTGGAAAGCAATTATGAAGATTCCTCCAAAAACTGGAAATCGAGCTCCTATACAATCCAGCTATACCACTCCTAGGAATATACCCTAGGAACACAAAAATACAATACAAAAATCCCTTCCTTACACCTATATTCATTGCAGCACTATTTACCATAGCAAGACTCTGGAAACAACCAAGATGCCCTTCAACAGATGAATGGCTAAAGAAACTGTGGTACATATACACAATGGAATATTATGCAGCTGTCAGGAGAGATGAAGTCATGAAATTTTCCTATACATGGATGTACATGGAATCTATTATGCTGAGTGAAATATATCTGATAGAGAGAGAAAAAACACAGAATGGTCTCACTCATCTATGGGTTTTAAGAAAAATTAAAGACATTCTTGCAATAATAATTTTCAGACACAAAAGAGAGAAGGGCTGGAAGTTACAGCTCACCTCATGAGGCTCACCACTTACAGGAATGAGTTTAGTTAGAAAATAACTACATTTTGAACTATCCTAATAATGAAAATGTATGAGAGAAATAGAAAGCCTGTCTAGAGTACAGGCGGGGGTTGGGTAGGGAGGAGGGAGATTTGGGACATTGGTGATGGGAATGTTGCACTGGTGATGGGTGGTGTTCTTTATATGACTGAAACCCAAACACAATCATGTATGTTATCAAGGTGCTTAAAAAAAGTGCAGGACTGGAGAGATAGCATGCCTTGCATGCAGAAGGACGGTGGTTTGATTCCCGGCATCCCATATGGTTCTTCAAGCTTGTCAGGAGCAATTTCTAAGTGCAGAGCCAAAAGTGCTGCTGGGTGTAAACCCCCCCCCCCAAAAAAAAAAACCAAACATAAAAAAGTGCCGGTTAATGATGGCAGACTGGGACAGGGTGGTGGTGGTATGGGATGAACCTTGGGAACATTAATAGAGGGAGGTTAACACTGGTGGTGAGATGGGTGCTGAAACATTGTATGTGTAAAACTCAGTTATGAATAACTGTAAATTGCAATGCTTTAAATAAAAAATAAAAATAAACAAGGCCCCTCTTACAATGAAGGGAATAGGGGCCGGCAAGGTGGCGCTAGAGGTAAGGTGTCTGCCTTGCAAGCGCTAGCCAAGAAAGGACCGAGTTTCGATCCTTTGTCGTCCCATATAGTCCCCCCAAGCCAGGGGCAATTTCTGAGCGCTTTGCCAGGAGTAACCCCTGAGCATCAAATGGGTGTGACCCTCCCCCCCAAAAAAACAATGAAGGGAATAGTTCTTTGTTATAATAAAAAAAAAACCTGTGTCTTTAAGAAAGACATTATTTGGGGTAAGTGTGAGGATTTGAGTTTTCAGGGGTTATTGCTGGCTCTGTGCTCAGGGGTAAGCCCAGGGAGTGTTTGGTGGTGGTGGGAACTATAAGGAGGCTAAACCAGGTTAGGAGAATGCAAAGGAAGCACCTTAACCATGTCCTATCTCTCTGACCCAGGAATTTTATTTTTATGTTCTGTATGGTAAGTTTCCATCATGTGGCACAGGCTAGTAATGTTTTGGGGCCCTGTACAATGTATTCTTCAGTTACTCCTGGCTTTGTGCTCACAAAATATTCCCAGTGGTGCTCAGATGATTGTTTTATGCATGGTGCCAGAGACGAAACCAACTAGTCCTTATAAAATTGTACTTTTTGACATATTATTTAGTATAAGAAACACTGCATCCTGTTTCTTGATACAGGAAGCAATGTAGATCCTAGTAGAGGAACAAGGATATTCAAATTCATTTTTCCTGACAACTTGAAAGTCTTTATTTTCTATCTCTGGATTTGCCTTTCATTTACTTTTCACTTTCCCTCAAATCTCAAAAATGTGGCCACATTCTTTGTAGTCGTTAGAGAAATGAGAAGAATCTGTAACTGCTCCCTCAACTTGGTACAGTATGGCATTTTAAATATATGCAAAGAGTTTAAGGGTGAGCCAGGACTTAGAGATGTAAGTCAAGATTTTTATTTAAACAGGAATAAAGGACTGAGTCACTTGGGATGAAAACCTGTTTGGCAATCCTCAAGAAGGGGCAGATTACTTCTGACAGGTCTAAACAGCACAGGCAGATAGGATCATTTAACTATATTTAACTAACACTGACAAAGGAATGCTTGATTAATGTCTCCCACCCAGATATCCAGGGACTGGCAGGTCACCTTTTCAAACCAATAGGCAGTTTAACTACTCCAGAATTCTTTATTATGCACGATTGCCACATTTTTTTTTCAAATGTCTAATGAGGATATACTCCACCAAGATCTCAGGTTTATCTTGACTTTCTGGAATGGAGCAGGATGATTTCTTCAATTTTGGATCAGCATTTCAAGAGTTCATACTTAAATGCACATATGAATGCTTATAGCTCTATTCCTATGTAATATCATTAAGGTTTCAAAAAAAAGAAACAAAAACTGAAACAACTCCTTTCTTCAACCACAAATGAAATTATTATGTGTTGAAACTTTTATTGGCTTCTGGGGATGCAAAATATTTTTAATTTTTTGTAGATATAAGTGAGGTTATTAACAGTGTTTATGCCAGACCATTTTATATGGTGCTACTTCTTTTGGTTATATCTTTAATTTTCTATGAGTTTAGTAGCTTTATGATTTGAAATAAAATCTTGTCTTAAACCTTACCACTAGGATTTGAGGAAAAACCTAATCCACTCTTAAATCTGGAGTTTGATTTTGTCTAGTATTGGCCATTTCTAGGACTTGAGTTGTGATTTTTTTTCTGAATTCATTTAGCATTTTCTATGATTTTTTTAAAAAAAAGTTTATAACATAGATGAGTGAGACTATTCTGTGAGTCTATTTCTCTCCCTCTGACTTCTTTCACTCAGCATGATATTTTCTATGTACACCCATGTATAGGAAAATTCATGACTTCAACTCTTCTTTTTTTAATTTTTTTATTTTTTTTAATTTTTTTATTTTTAATTATGAGAACAAATATATAAAGAAAGAGGACAAGGTAAAATTACAGTGGAAGGACAATCACCCATAACATAATTCTCAGAAGTCCCCTTGCTGATATCTTAACTTTGAACTTTCAGCCAAAGAACATTAAGATAAATAAAACAGAATCCATGTACAATTACTTTGTCCCTCAAGCCTCCAGATTGTAACACATTATATTATTTCTTAACAGCACACAAGGCAATCTAAAGCCATAAAACTTACGTAACTCCTTAAACATTAGAGGCATAGTATTTTTTACATTTCCATGTACATGCATATTAGCTTAAATTAACCTCAAATTTTAAGTGGTTTTTTTTTTTTTTTAAGGATTAGAGTCAAAGGAGCACAGTAAAAACGGTGTTAGAGTAGCAAGTGATGTTTGCATAGGCCCACCAAAATATGAGAGGCATGGAAAGGAATAACCTTGGCCTAAATGCAAAGAGACCCTACCCCTGAAGTTTCCTGGCATAAAACCAACTCTAGGCTCCAGGCAAGTTAGATTGTCCAATCCAAGACATTGTCCAAAGTGCCAACACACTTTTCACACAGTCTCTGTTGTTGGTATCATGTTTCTGTATTAAAGATCCTGGAATCTGCATATTCTACATTGAAGTCAGGATGTGGAGCGTCCTCTCGTTTCACCGCACCATTAAAGGGCAATGCAGGAAGCCCTGTCCTGTAAGCAGGTTGTTGTTAAGTCTTCTCAGTGTTAAGGGAAGTCTCTTCTGAGCAGGTCGATGTCTGAGCAGTGGTAGGGTCTTCCGTGGTAGAGGATTGCTTCCAGGTGATGTTATAGACAAACCTGGATATTTCGTGGATGTCTTCCCTGGTTCAGGGGTGAATGGAAAATGCCCTTTCTTCTGAGGCCTGTGCCAGGTCATTATGTCAATGTTCAGAGTGTAAGGTCCCTTTGCACTACAAGATTTGTGTATTCCAATCTCTATTAGATAGGATCTTATTTGTATGTATAGTATTTTCTCATTTTAATGTGCCTATGCAAAAAAAAGGAGCAATGCCACGTGGTGTTATTGGTACATATGAGGGACATAAGAACAAGTCCAATAATCCCCATGACATGGTTCAATCATAAGCATTAAACTGGGGGACTCTTTCACCAAAATTCTTTGTTGAACAGCTCATAAGGAGAAGATAAAAAGTGATTAGAATCGTCACTGTATAAGAGAATATTTAGTAAGACTTATTGTTGTCAGGGAAAAACACAAAATATTCTAAAGACATATGTGTCCATTTTATGTCTTTTGAAATAGTTCGGGGTTTTTACACACAATGCATGACTTTGGTCTGTGATTAACATTGTGAAATACTGAAGTTAAAAAGAGTAATGTGGGTTAGTGATGTTTGGGGCGGGTGAGAGAGTTAAGGAGTAAAAATGAGATTTGAAGGGGTGTATTACAGGGCAGAATACAAAATGGACATTCTGGATACGCAAAACATAACATAAAGATAAGGAATACTCTTAATACAAGAAGTGCATATGCAGAGTGGTCAGAAATTGCCAGTGACAAACTTGGCGCAACCAAGCAAATCTCAGCACACCCCAAGTTAGGACCAACCATTTCTGGCCGCCTGGGCTGCCACCCCAGAAGGCCTGGAGGCCACGGGCAGAAGAGGGGAAGGCTGGGAGCCTAACAAAGATCCCAGAGCACCCAAGTTAGGGAGAAGGCCTTCCACATGGGGTCTCCCTCAACCCCATGCCGGCTAGAGCTAGCCTCCAGCTCAAGAGAGGATCAAGAGAGAGCCAGAAGCCAGGATCTGCCCGCCCTACACCCTGTGCCCTTCCCTTCCTAGAGCTGAGGGAAGGGCGGGGAAAGCTTGGGACCCCATCCAGGAGGGATCCCCCGACACCCACCTTGTCTGGTCGCCTGGGCTGCCACCCCAGAAGGCCTGGAGGCCGGGGACAGAAGAGGGGGAAGGCTGGGAGCCTATCAAGGTTCCCAGCGCACCCAAGTTAGGAAGAAGGCCTTCCACATGGGGTCTCCCCCAACCCCATGCCGGCTAGAGCTAGCCTCCAGCTCAAGAGAGGATCGAGAGAGAGCCGGAAGCCAGGATCTGACGACTTCAACTCTTCTGACGGCTGCATGATATTCCATTGTGTTTTAAGAAAAATAAAAGACATTATTGTAATGATGCCCAGAGAGAATAGAGATGAGGGCTGGAAGGACCAGCTCACAATATGAAACTCACCACAAAGAGTGGCGAGTGCAGTTAGAGAAATAAGTCCACTAACAACTCTCATGACAATGTTAATAAGTGAGAGAAGTTGAATGCCTATCTGGAATACAGACAGGGGGAGGGGGAGGAACGGATGGGAGCATTGGTGGTGGGAATGTTGCACTGGTGAAGGGAGGTGTTCTTTTTATGACTGAAACCCAACTACAAACATGTTTTTAATCATGGTGCTTAAATAAAGATATTATTCAAAGAAAAAAAGAAATTGGAAAATAAAAAATAAAATATAAGTCTATAACAACATTGGTTGATTTTCTGGTCAACATGAACAAGTTATAAGTGTGAAGTTATTTTATGGATTCTCTGTGGGACTGAGTGTCTTGACTTTTGTTACTTTCAAAAAGTACGTAAGTTATTTTTTTCTATTTTTGGGTTTTATTGGGGGGGAACACCCAGCATTGCTCAGGTGTTACTCCTGATTCTGTGCTAAGTATTTGTTCTTGGCAGGCTCAAGGGAATATATGGGTTGCTGGGGATCAAACCCAGGTCTGTTCCTGATCAGCCATGTGCAGGGCAAACACCCTACTGCTTTCCTATCACTCTGACCCAGTTTCAAAGAGTATACAAGTTTATCTACATGTGACTGATCTTTAGTGTAAAAGATCAAACCAAGTTATAGACTACCCCAAAACATTTCTTGTATTTGCTTCTGTATAGTCAGCACTTAGATGGCACCTGTTACATAGCGCTCAACAAATACTTGTAGACATAATGAAAGAATGCACTGTGGATGCATAATGACAAGAGGTACTTATGCAAGCCCGATGATCTCATAGAGTCTGTAAAACTAGTTTTCTCGGGACAAAGGGGGCCATCAGAAGAGGCATTAAATAAACTCAAGATAGAACTCAGTGGACCAGACGTTTGGTCTAATTGCAAATAACTTAGTCTCCTATTATTTCCTAAAGAAATTTTTTTTACCTAGCCTCCTTCTCTTTAAGTTGAAGACTTTATTAGTCTTCCATGATGTCTTTAAAATATTACAAAGAAAATTGATGTCTTAAAATTACAGGCTGTGTTGGGCCAGGCGGTGGCGCAAGAGGTAAGGTGCCTGCCTTGCCTGCGCTAGCCTTGGATGGACCGCGGTTCGATCCCCGGTGTCCCATATGGTCCCCCAAGCCAGGAGTGACTTCTGAGCGCATAGCCAGGAATAACCCCTGAGCATCACGGGTGTGGCCCAAAAACAAACAAAAAAAAATTACAGGCTGTAGTTAAAGGGTTCATAAAGTTTTCTCTGGACAAAATTAAGGTATGTTCTGTCTTCTTTCCCTTTTGAATGTTCTAGGGGAACAAGTATTTGCCTTTTACAGCATCTAGAATCTATTCATATATTTTTGACTCGTGGCTCTCTTTTTGTCTTAATAAAAGAGTTAAGTGGCTCTCTTAATGTCATAACAATAGGTTGAATCTACATGATAGAAACTCTTTTTCTTTAGTCAAACATTTGTTTTTTTCTTCAATTTTTAAGGGCTTTTATGATTATACACCCTCTAACCCAGGATATTCACCCCATAAAAAGAGATTTGATTTACTCATATATTCCAAGTTCTTTTTTGCCTATAAAACAGTATATTCAAATGCTATAGGATCAATACATGTGAACTTTGGAGGGAGCTATTATTTAGTTTATTACTTGAGTCTTCTTTATGTCATTTGAAAAATGTTAATAGTTAAGTTCATCATGTAACAATTTATCTAATGCCTATCATACCACTAAACCATAGACCAATGAATGCATTTGTAATATTTGTTTTATTTATACTTGCAATCCTAGTGTTTGGCACAGTGCATGATTTTTTTTTGTTTTTTTTTTTGTTTGTTTTTTTTTGTTGTTGTTTTTTGTCAGTGCATGGTTTAACATCTGATAAATTTTACAATTTTTAAATTGAATTAATTTCAATTTTATTTCATTTTATTAACAAAGTTCTTCTCCTGATACAATTTTTTCCTTCTAAGACAGGACTGCTATTTTTATTTTATAGATGACAATGCTTAGATTTGGGCTGGTGGTAGAATAGTAGATAGGGTACTTACTTGCACAGGACTAACCAGTATTCCATTCCTGTTATCACATATGTTTCCCTGAGCAGCACCAGGAATGATCTCTAAGCATAGTTAGGCATAATCCCTGAGAACACATAAATGGAATCCAAACCCCTTTCTCCTCAGCCACCCAAATAAAAGAGGAGCACAGAGAAAACTTGTATTTGAATTGTTTTATAGACTAGTATGCTTTAGATTGTACTAGTTGCTACATACAAGAAGAGTGTTAGTAGACAAAGAAATTTTCTGAGAAGAGCAGTGGGGATTTCAATGAATGTCGATGTCACTGCCAAGGTCTGTTTAATTTTTTCTTCACTGGAAAGGTTGATTGTAATTTGGGAAGTCATTAACATTCACTACCATACTGGATAATTCTTGTTGAGCAGTTTTATTTCTGAATAGAGGATAAATGAACTATGTGTTTAAAACGAGTTTTAATCACTTGCTTTGTTGAGATTTCTATAGATTAAAACAGTCAGTTACTGAAAATGTTTATTTTCAAGGAACTAGCAACTTTTTGAGGTGCCTTGATGGGACTCAATCTGCTAGATCAAACTGACTCAGTGTTCCTCCCATGGGTCAGTAGCAGAGTCCAGAGATGTATTTTCCCAATGAGCAGTCGTGCCCATGAGATAAACTCCCTACCGTCATAAAGGTCTCACAAGACTTAAAGTTAAGTGGGAAAGATTCACCTCTTGGTTACCAAGGGAATCATATAATAGCAGTGCAGAAACCCAACATGGCTAGGTAAAGATTGTATTCCTGGCGACCCAGTTAATAATAACCCATATATATATTTTTCTGAAAAGTACTTCATGGTGGAAATATTTGGGATGTTTATTGAGCTCAAAGAAACTATGGAATAGAGAGCCAATAAAACAGAAGATGATATGAGAGCAGAAACAAGAAAGCTACAAACAGAAATGACAATACTGAAAAAAATTGGGAGATGAAATGAAAACTCATGGAAGGCTTGCCAACACAATAATAGCTGATGAGGACAATCAGTGAGCTTGAAGATGAAGAATAGAAAACCTACAAACAACAATAACAACAAATTGATAAAAATTCTCAAAGTAAATGAATAGATAACAAGAGAAATTTAGGATGAATTAAAGATAAATAATAAGAATAACTGGAGTCTCAGAAAGACAACTGCTATAGAGACAACAGTTAAAGGCATTATTGCTGAGAAATTTCCACATGTGAAAAATACACACACTCCCATCCTGGAGATCTGAAGGGGATGGCTTTTGAATAAAAACATTTGAATAAAAACACCCCAGACACATCCTAAATAGAATAACAAAACCCATAAAACTCTAAATAATATGCACCTAATAAAGAATCAGAAAAAATGCAACAAACAACTGCTAATAGACTTAAAGACATTGATAGCAGGAGCTAGAGTGATAGCACAGTGGGAAAGTTGCTTGCCTTGCAGTTCATCCATGGCATTGCTATGGTCCTCTGAGCCTTCCAGGATTAATTCCTGAGTGCAAAGTCAGTAGTAAACCTTAAGCACCTCTCAGTGTGTCTTCCAAAAAAGACAATGATAATAAAACAATAGTTCATTATTAAACAATGAATTAATCAAAAAAGAAATAAAATATTCATGGAAACAAATAAGAATGAGGATATGGTTCACCAGAACTTTGGGGATACAGCAAAAGCATTTTTGAGAGGAAGATTTATAGCGATGCAAACATTCATCAGGAAAGAAGAAAGGACCCACACAAAGAACTTGACTACAACTTAAGAAACTGGAAAATGACCTAAAATGATGAAAAAAGGAGCCCAAGTAGACAGTAGGAAAGAAATAATGAAACTTAGAGAAGAAATTAATAAACTGCAATCCAAAATATTCTAAAGATCAATCAACCTAAGAGCTGGTTCTTTAAAAAGAGGAGGGAGACTTGGGACATTGGTGATGGGAATGTTGCACTGGTGATGGGTGGTGTTCTTTACATGACTGAAACCCAAACACAATCATGTATGTAATCAAGGTGTTTAAATAAAAAATAAATAAATTAATTAAAAAAAAGATAAACAAGGCCAACAAACCACTAACATGACTCACAAAGAAATAGACAGTGAGAAGAGAAAAAAAGAGAAAGAGAGCATAGTAATGAACCAAGATTAGAAACAAAATGGAGAATGTCACAAAAGACATTATATAAATTAAAAAGATCATCAGCAATTCTTTTGAGAACCATTATGCCATAAAATAAGAAAACCTAGAAGAACTAAATAAATTCTTAGACTACTAATTTCATATAACTTCTGAAGTTGAACCAAGAAAATATGGAACATTCGAATAGACATATTACTTTCAAAGACATCAAAATTGTAATCAAACCTATTCAAAAACAAAAGCCTGGGCCCAGATGGACTACTTAGTGAGTTTTTTCAACTTTTTTTTTTGAGTTTTTTCAACTTTTAAAGAAGACATACTGTCAATTCTTTTCATTTTCTTCCATAAAATTAAAGAAAGACTCCCAATTTCTATGAAGCAAATTTTACTCTGACACCAAAAGCAGACAATTATCACAAAAGAAAAGAATTACAGACCAATATCCCTGATGAACATAAGTAAAAATATTATTCATTGGGGCCGGAGAGATAGCATGGAGGTAAGGCATTTGCCTTTCATGCAGAAGGACAGTGGTTTGAATCCCGGCATTCCATATGGTCCCTGTGCCTGGCAAGGGCGATTTCCGAGCATAGAGCCAGGAGTAACCCCTGAGTGCTGCTGGGTGTGACCAAAAATAAAAAAAAATTCATTAAAATACTAGCAAGTAAATCCCAAAACTCATCAAAGTATCATGGCCAATATGATATTGGAATATTTTAACATATGTAAGTCAGTCAACACAATATACTGTGTCAATAAAGTAAATAATAAATAAATAAATAAAAGTCATATGATCATATCAGTAGATACAGAGAAAGCATTTGACAAGATCCTACATCCATTCATAATGAAAACTCACAAAAAATGAGAATCAAAAGAATTTTCCTCGATATAGTCAGTCATTTAGAACAAATATTATATTCAGTGGGGAAGGGTTGGGGAAGTCATTTCTTTTAATTTCAGTGGTTGCCCACTTCCACCACTCTAACCAATCTATTTAATATAGTACTAGAAATACTTTCCAAAGCAACTAAACAAGAAAAAGATATAAAGGGCATCCACATAGAAAAGGAAAAAGTTAAGCTCTCACTATAAATCTGTAAGAATTAAATAAGCATGAAATGAAGATGGATTCTCAGATCAATGGAATCTAATTACTCTGAAATAGATCCTCAACTATATGATTAATATTTGATAAAAGATTAAAAATATGAAGTATTAATACTTCATATGAGAAGCAAAGAACTACTTTAACAAATAGTGTTGAGAAAACTGGTCAGTTACATGCAACTAAATAAACTCAGTCTTCTTTATAATGCAATACAAAAAAGTCAAATAAAAATGGATCAAAGACTTTGATATCATACCTGAATCCTCAAGTACTTAGAGGCATAACTTATAGGGATAACTCTCTATGATATTGAATGTACAGGCATCTTCAAGGTTGAAACTCTATTGACTAAGAAAGTGGAAACAAATATATACAAAGGTACTACATTAAATAAAGAAGTTTCTATGCTCCAAAAGAAATGATAACCAGAATACAAAGGTAACCATGCAAAGGAACATAGTATTTGCCCACCACTCCTATGATAAGGGGTTAATATAAAATATATAATAATAAAATTTATTAATTAACTTCCATGATGTTCAGTAACTCTGCTTCTTGGAATAGAAATATTTTGAGGCCAAAACTAAATGGAGAAAAGATATCTGCATTCTTAAGTTCTTTGCAACATGATCCACATTATCAAAATATAACAAGTTATCAACAATCAATAATTGGATAATGAAATAATAGTACATATACACAGTGTAATATTATTTGGCCATAAGAAAAGATAAAGTAATGCAATTTGCTGCTACATGGAAGGATATAGGGTTTATCATATGAAGTTTTTCAGAGGGAGAGAGACTGACAAACACAGAATAATGTTTCTCATATATGGGATAAAGAGACAGACATAAAGTTGGAGTAAAGAATTCCCAAAGACAGGAAACAAAGAACATTACAAGTGGTATTCAGTATGATACATGCCACATAAGAGAGCTGGGGAATAGGACAGGGAGTGGGTAACAACTACAGTATAAGGAAGTATTCAATTTGGAGGAGGATGTAGTGCTGAAAGGTAGTAAATTTCATACTTTGTATGAAATCCTATTAGCAACAGTACTATAAACCATAGAGCAAAAACTTATAAATATATAAATCTCCCCTATTATAGGCAGGCTGGAATGTGGGAGGGAAATTGGGTAGGAGAATACTTGGAAGGAAGGTACGAGTGTTGAAACAATGTATGCCTTAAGCACAATCCTAAATAAGTTTCATGACAACATAAATTTTTAATGTTTTTTTTTCAAAATCTAAAAAAATTGTTCATGTTTATTTTGGATTTCTTTGCCACTGTGCTTTGAGCATGTATCACTAACATGTTTCGTTAGTCTGCAGCAAGAATCTTATTACACAAAGCGCTTTTTCTTTTGGCCACATCTGATGGTATTCAGAGGTTATTCCTGGCTCAGTGCTAAGAAATTACTTCTGGCATGTTCGTGGGACCATATGGGATGCCAAGGGTCGAACCCGAATTGGCCACATGCAAGGCAAATGCTTTACCTGCTATGCTATTACTCGGGCCCAAGATTTATAATTTTTTTGGTTTTGTTTTTGGGCCACACCCAACAGCACTCGAGTTACTCATGGCTCTTCACTCAGAAATCACTCCTGGCAGGCTCACGGGACCAAACGGGATGTTCGTCCCAGATCAGCTACTTTCAACGCTCTACCACTGTGCTATTGCTCTGATCCCAGATTTCTAATTTTTAAGATAATTTCTAAGTCATGACCATAAACACCTGGCTTAATCAGCTAACAATTTTTATTAGATAACTGCTGTTGGAAAAAGGCAGATATAATGGGGTGAACAACCGCAGCAGGGTGGATTGAGGTTTGTGTTTCTGGATACAAATCTTTTCCTGATGGTGCAAACTCAGGCACGTTAGATAACCTATCTTATTCTCAATATTTCCTCTATTATATAGGCCTGTGTTTTGAATAAATAATTTATATAGAACATACATAACACAGTGACGAGTTTTGAAAATATTCTCACTCTTCTGTATCTTTCAAGAGGCTTTAAAAGGATTAACCTTTCACCTTGCAACTATTTCTTTAAAGAGCAACCATTAGCTTTAAATGGCCCATGTCAGCGTAATAAAAAAGTCAGAATTTGATAAGTGATCAATTCAATTTTACACTAAATTATTGACCCCATGGACAATAAAATGAATAGAAACTTTAATAATCCTGGTGTAAAATGCCTTACAAAATAAATTAGATGTGGTCAGCAGGATTTATAGTTCTGCCACTGGTACATAAGAGTAAACCCAAAAGTGGACATTCCAAGTCAGGAAAACCACAATCACTTTTATTTAGCAACTGTCACTACCCAGAAGGATTTTGATGTGTTTATTGATGTGGCTACCTGTATAAATCAGGATTTGATATGGTTTTAGGGTCTCTAAATGAGTTCTTTGTCTACATTCCTGAATAGGTGAACACATGCTTGTGGCACCGAATGAGTTGTTGAGGAAATAATTACTCACATGGTGAGGTGAATGACAATAAGAAACGCAGAATTGACTAGCAACTGGTGTCAATAAAAAGCCTTTAAAAATGCCATCAGCTCTTCCATCTTGAACTTGAAGACTACAGAGAAATGCCCCTGAAAATTAGGGGAAGAAAAAGCAATAGATTAAAACAATTTTTGATCTAAAGAAATAGAATAAACTAGAGGTTATTGTGGCAAAACATGATAGTAATTTTACAAATAGCTTCAGATTTCCAAAGAAAAGAAGTATCATAAAAATTAAGGGAGACCAGCCCTACTAAACAGGAAGATTACAGAGACAATTTATGACAGTGTCTAAACAAACACTGTGAAGAAACTCCCGAGTTTTCAAAGAAAAAGCATTATTCCTCAGACTTTTTCCAATTGTTGCCTTTGATTTCCCATCTTGTGAACATAAGATTGATTGGGATTGTTGATACAGGGATGGAAAGAAGATGGGATTGCCGTGTGGTTGATGCCTAAATATGACCTATTTGTGTACACATGATTTTTATGAACTTTAGTCAATTTTCAGTTTGACCTTGGTACTCTTCTCCCAGGGATTAGATTCAATTAGGAAGTCTGTTCATATAGGTAAACTAATTAATAACTAATTAATTACTTATCTCATTATAATTCTGTGAGGGTTGTTATGAGATTGCTAGCCCATTTTTTAAGTACAGAATACATTTGTAAGCCTTATCATTTCTGTTTTTAAATTTCTTTCTCTGTAGAATTATACTATAGATTTCTTAAATGTCTAGAAGATGAATATTTTAGGCATTGAAAGCCCCTTGTTTCTATTACAAATCTTATCACTGCTGCTGTGGTTGAAAGAGAATTATAGATGACATATAAATGAATGGTTATGGCTGTGCGTTAATAAGCTGTATGTATCATAGTATAGGTAGAATATAGAATGAATATGGTAAAACAGAGAAAAAGGAGTTCCTGATTATTGTTCGTGAAATAGCATGTTAATTCAAGAAATGTAGTAAAGTAGTATTGGTGGAGAAATAATCAGAACCTCGCCAGATTTCATGAACTAATATACAATTAAATACATGTGTTTGTGTTATGTTTGTTAGTGATAGATCAAGTTATTTGGAGCCACAAGCACTAAAGGAGTTAAAGCAATTAACCCTGGTGAAGTGTTCTGGGGTCCTACGTGCATACTAGTAATTAGTAATATTTGGGCAACTAAGCCCAACAGTTCAACACTAGGGACATGACACTGCTAGAGTCTACTAGTGCTACACCCGGTGTTGGTAATGGACCTGCAAGGATAAATCCCACCAGTATTTGTAGTGACCCATGTGTTTTTGGGAATCAAGTTCAGGTTCATGTTTTTCAAATACAGGTTTAAGGCTTTTGCAACTGACCCCTCAATAATCTCTCCTTAATCTCACCCTTGAGAGTGCCTTTTGTGTGTAGGCATTGGTGCATATTAACATTCAAGAGCACTTATTTATTGTTCTCTGGTCAACTAAGTTTTTATCCTGAATTATTATTATATTATCATTATTTATTATTATTTTTGTTGTTATGTGTTACTTTATTTCAACATTGTGAATACAAGATTGTTCATAGTAGAGTTTTTTTCCTCACAGATACAAAGTTATTCATGATTGAATTCCAGACATGCAGTGTACAACAAACTTCACCAGTGCACATTTCCCACTCAATGTCTAGGTCTAGTTTCCCTCCTGCCCCCCACCCCCACCCCAGGCCAGACAGTTTTCTTCTCTCTTTTACTCTCTTGGTTCTTTTCCCCATTTCCTTTTAAATGATTTGGTTTGCAATATAGTTAGTGAGTGACAGTGGGGAAGATGTAAATACTAAATAAGTTTTGAGTGAATGAATTTGTGAGAAGTCTCTAGTCTCTTGCTCTGATCTTGGCTCTCCCCCTTTTTCAGGTGATGAGGCTTCTCTTTCTACTTTTGGGTTCTAAAGTTGTCAGTTTGTGCACTAGATTGGCTCTGCCCCAGACTTTGCTGGGTACCTGCCTACCTGTTTCTGAAACCTGAAGTGAATTTAGGAATTCTGCCAAATCTCTGAGGTTATGAGTTAATGGTACAAAAAGAGCCAGCCTGGGATTCCCCTTTCTTGTAGTTTCATTTTGAGTAGAAAATAGTGCTATGTGATAATTTACAGAAAAACATACTTGAAAAGTAAGAGCCAAGAAATGTTACTTATTAAAGAGAAGCAATGCTTGCATTTAAAAACTATGTAACTCTTTGTAAATCCAAGTGAAAATAACTTCAACTAAGTTATATAAAGTTGGAGTAACATGTTAATAGCTGAGGCTGCACACATAGTTATATGTTTTGAAGTTTTCCAAATAATCCTGAAAGCACTTATCTTTCCAGGTATATCATCAGGAAACTCCAGAGCCCATTTTAAATAACTAACTCATATTATTATAGGGACTAAAAGTATGAAATCCCTAGTATAGATTGTCATACTGAGTAACTCAGTAGGGTTTGAATATTATAGACTTACAGACATCTTTCTTCACCAGGAAACCTACATTTTTGCTTTTTAAATTCTTTAACATTTGGATCAAATTTGGGCATGTCCATATTTTCAAAGATACTTTTAAAGAGTTATTCAAATATTTTAAAATTTTTTCTTTATAGCCAACTTAATATAAATATTCATAAAAAATCTAAGTCTTCACAAGAAAATCTATACTTGTGTTAGACCAAAGGATTGACTACCAAAGCTGAAGAGATAGAATGCATAAGGTACCTGTTTTGCACACAATCATTCTGGCTCAAACTATGGTACCTCAGGAATGATTTCTGGAGTACCTAGCCAGGAGTTACTTCTGAGTAAAACCAGGTATGGTCCAAAAACCCAGAGAAATTGATAAATAACTAAGCATCATAAGTTAGACATGGTATTATATAAAAATGGCTATTATACCTAGTTAGAAGAAAATTCAGCAATTGTTTTTGGCCAACTACTCCTTCTCCTCAATTGTTAAAACTTCCTGAAAATTATACTATTAGAAGACTCTATCTAACTTCCAAATACCCTTGAAAAACACCAAAGTGAACTTTTACATTTCTATCTGGCCATACTTTGACAGATTCATTTCTTCTACTACAGCACTGGGGTCTGCTAGTTGTAAACTCATTCATTCTAGTGTCATGAGGTGCTGTTCTATACTTGAGAATTAGGGTTACAGATCAGTTAACTTACACTCCATATAGATAATTGTCACAAAACATTATTTATATGGCTAAGAAATATCCATTTGTGGAAAATGGATTGCACAAAACCTCATGTGCTACCCAATCTCAGGTATTGTATCTGCCACTAATTCCTATATCCAGAACCTTTGTTTTTTACAGATCTCAATTGCCAGTAGTTTTAAACAATAGGCTACCTTAAGAGAGGAGCTAATTTTCGAATTGAAAGTTCCTTATCTTTAAGTCAGTTGTACTAAGCTCCTTTCCATTTCTGAGCTCAATATTCCGTGTTGTATTGGCAAAGTAACTAAAAGGAATTCTTACACCAGGGCAATCATTGACTTCCAGACTCTCAGCTGTATATTTGGATATTATAAAGACCACTTTTATAGTTAGTGAAGCTTTTAGAATCTGCTTCCAGCTAGTTTCTGGCTATAAAATTTGACTGATGACTTCTGCAAAAGTTTAAATTTGATCAAAATAGAAATTATGCTGCAGATAGAAATACTAATAATTATTGTTAGTCTATATTTGTAGTATATAAAGTATATACTTTATAATTGCATGTATTATGTTAGATAGTTTCAGTATACACCCGGCGGCCCTCGAATGCTGGGGATTGAATCCGGATTGGCTGAGTGCAAGGAATGTACTATCACTCTATTTTGTGGGGGCACGCCCGGCAGCCCTCAGGGGTTTCTCTTGGCTCTGCGCTCAGAAATCACTAGTGGATATAATCAGGGATTACATGGGATCCAGGGATGAAACTTGAGTCTGTCCTGGGTCAGCCAAGTGTGAGGCAAACGCCCTGCTGCTGTGCTACCAATCACTCCAGCCCTGTACTATCACTCTTGTCCTAGTATATAATACTCATCTAGGAAGAGATAGTGTGTTGATACATCTCAACTTAGTTTTTGTCCACACTGAGTAATGTTCAGGAGCTCTGGCTCTGTTTGCATGGACAGATTCTGGTAGGCATGGGATCATAGAGTTTCAGGGGATCAAAATCTGGGTCAGCTGTGTGAAAGGCAAGCACCTTGTATACAATTTCTCTGATCTCTAGATACCGTCTCAGTCTGAAACATTTTATTACTCCAAGTTTCAATGTGGAACTAGGTATGTAAATAATATATACAAGGATTTCCCGCCTCTAAATTACCTTAACATGATCTATAACTGTGAATCATCTCAGTTTATGGGGTCTCTTCCCTAGCCAGATTATTCTTTGCGTGACATTATTTGGAAGTTTGCTAAAATCTTTGTGCCTCATGAAAGAACCATGACATTTCTAGTTTAGTTGGTTTGTCCTGTTGTCCTTGGCTAAATTTTCTTTGTAGCCTTGTTAAAACCTGGACACCTGGGAGCTTAAATTATCCCTGTAGGATATTAGTATATTAGCTACCTATAAAAATAAAATTTATATGAGGCATCTGTTTACATTGAGCACCCCATAAAACTGTGGCAGAGAATTCAAAGGAAGGGCTTTCAAATGAAGGCTTCATAGCCAAGAGCAAAAGGCTTTTGAGAGTTGCATGTAGTTAATTTACATTTTATATATATTAAGAATTGTTAGTAGGCAAAGAATACCCCCTCCTCCAACAAAATGTTGGTCTAAAATATTTCAAAAATTTTTCTATATTTATATAATGATTTAGTACTATTTTGTTTTATAATTATTATTAGTTTCAAGAGCAAATAGTTGGTTTCGTTTCGTTTTATTTTATTTTTGTTTTTGGCTTTTTGGGGCACACCCAGAAGTGCTCAGGGGTTACTCCTGGCTCTGTGCTCAGAAATCACTCCTTACAGGCTCACGTCCCATATGGAATGTCGAGAATCAAATTGGGTCCACCCTAGACTGGCCATGTGCAAAGCAAATGCCCTACCGCTGTGTTATCTCTCCAGCATCAAGAGAAAATAGCTTTAAGCATTAATGTGTTGATATCTCATCCAGGATTTAGTGAGCAGACATAGCTCTGATTAAAAAGTAATTCTAAGTTTTATACAATATGAGAGATTTTTTAAATCAAATCAGTAAGTAAAAACTTGTGATTTATTATAAATACTTTTTCTCAGAAAAAGATGTAAACTTACAGGTCAAGGTTAGTAACAGATTAGAAATCAACTAGGCAATTATTGAGTATTTCTAAAGAGCTGAAGAAGAGTAAAAAATTAGCTATTATAAAAAAATAGTAAAAAAGAAAACATCTGAATTCTAAAGTATGACAGTAACAGGGATGTCTCAGTTTTCATATGGGACATTAAAGACAGGTGAATGCTAGTTATCATTGTTAGTGTATCTGCATTTTATACTTTAAAATTCTTAAAAAAGTGTGGTGGGGTGCTGATATAGTATAGTAATATAGTATAGTAATATAATACAGTATAGTATAGTAGGTAGGGCATTTTTTTTGCATGTAGCCTGCCTGGGTTCATTTTGTTGCACCTCATTTGTTCTACCAAACACCCCCAGGAATAATCCCTGAGCATCACCATGTGTGGACACCCTTCCCTTCAAAAAAGAGTTGAAGAACCTAAAGCTGCATGAAAGGTAAGATCTCAGCCTTTTAATAGATATTTTAAATAAAACCATTTTGAAAATGTATACTTTAGCTCTGTATTTTTTGGTTGCAAATATATAGGAAGTCATTATGGTTAATTTACTTTAATATAAAAGATAAAGATGAGAATTCAGTTTTTAATATATCCATATATATGAATATATATTTAATATATTCAAATATATTTAATATAATTTGGAGACATAAATAAAGAAATAGCTTAAGATTTGAGCCAAAGAATAGACAGAGATCAGGACACCTTAGAAAATATTTTGAACATATTTAAACAGGCAAAGCATTTATAAGGATAAAACAAAATCAATAATTGTCTAACTTCTGGTACAATTATCATAGACCCCACTGAATCAAGATAGGCTGAGTCTAATATGCAGAAATTGTAGGCTTTCTCTTAAGAAAATTCCCATGGGAAGATGACAATATCAAACGTGTCCCTTTTTGATACTATTTTCTTCAAGGGGAAGAATTAATTAGTTCATATTAATGTATTTTGGTTATAGGTTGCTAAAATTGCTCTACATTAAACCAAAAGTATAGGTCATCTAAGAGAAAGACTTTCCATGAGAAATTAAAGTCAGAAAACAGATATCAGATACTGGGTAGATGAAGCTAACAGATGCATTTTAATTCCATTAAATCTTATCAATATATATTTTAGTAATTATAATGGAGTCAACTTGTGCCTTCTCATTCAGGTAAATCACCTACTGGCACTTATATAAGACTCTTAAATCATCTTTATTTTTCTCTAATTCTTTTCTTTTTAATCTTAATCCTTTTCTTACTAAAATACTATGAAGCCATTTTATTCAATTGCAAGTTAAATCAATTTAAGGAGGGACAGCAGTTCTAAGATAACCACTTAAAAAATAGTACCATGATGTTTTTTCTCTGAGGTGATTCATTTTTATGTTTTATCAAGAAGAAGGTGCATGGGCCAGAGAGATAATACAGCGGTAGGGCATTTGCCTTGCATATAGCCGAACCACGACGGATGATATTTGGAATCCCAGCATCCCATATGGTCCCCTGAGTGATGAGCAGTTTTTGAGCACAGAGCCAGGAGTAACCCTGAGTGCCTAAGGGTGTGACACAAAAATACAAAACAAAACAAAACAAAACAAAAAAAGAGAATGCAGCATTCTAGGGGAAGTGTGTGTTTTAGTGCAGGTGAGACAGATCTAAAGTAGTTGAGAAGAAATAATGGTGAGTTTCATAGAAACTGTGGAGCTTGGTGTCTTTATTGCTGTGGTGCTTTTTGAGTTTTTTGTTTGATTTTTTTTTTAGTATTGTTGTTGTGTTTCTTCCTTTTTTCCCTTTCTTCTCTTAAATTGATATTTATAGCCTCTAGAAGAACCCCTCCTATTTTTTGCTTGTTTGATTTTTGCCCCATTTTATTTTACTTTTTTTCTTTCTTTCAAACAAAACCACATAATTTGAACCATCTTGTTTCACCTCACAAATTGAGGGGGAAATAATGGAGGGTACCAAGACCAGACAGTCATATAAATATTAAGTAGAAATAAAGAATGATCAGACTTAAACACCAAATCCAAAACCAATGACAACAGAATCGACACCCAATCTACAACATGCTAGACAGAGAGGGAATCACTTATACTAGCAACCCGGAAGGTAAAAAAGGGGAATATGGGTTACATACTGGGAACAGGGGTGGAGGGAGGATAACATTGGTGGTGGGAATGCCTCTGATTCAATATCACTATGTACCTAAAAACTACTGTGAAAGATTTGTAATCCACTTTGGTCAAAATAAAAATTAAAAAAAAAAAAAAAAAAAAGAAACTGTGGAACTGGAATGCACCAAACATGGAAAAGTTTCTCTTTGTTGGAGCAGTATCTCAACACATATTTACAGATATTTCATAAGGAAATAATCAATACATAAATATTTTTGACAGTCAAGGTTGCCAAGTGTTAGAATTTCTTCCACTCTTTAAGCCCTTTCTAAAAACTACACTTCTTACAACAGACCTAATTCCATTACTTTTCTCACTTAACTGCAAAACTCATTAAAAAAAGTATATGCTGTCCCTCAAAAGTTTCTATTGTCTTGTAAACTCAACAGCATTGGGCTTCTTCCACCAAAGTTACCTCTTTACCAAAATTGTTTATGTTACCTTAATGATTCTATCATTACCAAATCAGATGGGAATCTTCATTTATAATCACCTTTTAGCAACATTTGTAAACATTGGTAATTTCCATCTTTAAGATACTTTCTTGACATGACTTCTAGGTGTGGACCCTTAGTGGTTCCCTACCTTAATTTGTTACTCTTCTATAGCCTTATGACTTTATTTAGCTATAAATATTGATGACACCTGATAAAAGCGCCTAATCTAGACCTATTCTTTGAGCTCTACATTTACAAATTCATTCAGGTTTCTTTACTTGGATACTTAAAAGATACCTGTAATTTGTTATGCCTATATCGAATTTCTAATGTTTCTGGCCCCTAAATTCTGCCTCCAAATATCTGAACTCATAATCTCTTTCACTGCAGTATTTAAATCAAGAGCTTTTCTTCTTTAGTTTCCAATTTTTACATTCAAATTCATTTGATGAGAAAAATCTTGGTTTTCCCTCACTTTAGGTTCATACTTTCCCAAATAATCATTGCTGGGGCCAGAGTGATAGCACAGCACTAGAGCATTTGCCTTGCACGCGGTCAATCAAGGATGGACCTTGGTTCGATCCCAGTGTCCCAGATGGTCCCCCTAGCCAGGAGAGATTTCTGAGTGCGTAGCCAGGAGTCATTCCTGAGTATCAGCAGGCGTGGCCCCCAAAACAAAAACAAAGAGTTGGCCAAACAATTATTGCTACCATTTATTTTGTTCCTCTCCATTTTCTGCCTCATAAACTAATTGTTCTGCTATTACCCTGTGTCCGCATAGTTACCCTGTGTCTGCATAGTTGACAAATCTCAACAGAGCAGGCAAGAGATCCTTTTAAAAGGTTAAATACTAAAAATCATACAATATGCTTTGGTCCCCATTGTTTTCATGTCTCTGCCTTACTTTTTCCCTATTGATCAAACACTATTTGAATAAAGACTTAACCCTAAATATTAACCCTTTTCAAGTCTTTGCTCAAATCTTATCATTTTGATGAGCCCCTATCCTGATTATATTTAGTATTGCAATCCCTTTCTCGTTTTGTCACCCTCATCCTGAAGCACTTCTAATTATCTTAACTTTTTGTTAGCTTGTACAACTTATTATCCTTTATAACATCAGAAACTACTTATTTTCTTTTTACTTTAGTGTATATTTTCTGCTATAAAATTTTTTTATTCAAATTTCTAGCTTTTCTGTTCACTGACCTATTCTTAAATGTCTAGAACTGAATTTGGACAATATCTAACTCAAATACATTTTGTTGCTTGAGTGCAACAATAAGTCGTAAATACATAATCTTACTTAATGCTCAAATATATTCCAGTGAACATGAATCACTATCTTTCTTATTTAGGAAAGGAGATTAAGGCCCAGATTTTGAGAATAAAAGTTATGGAACTAGTAATATCAAACTGGGACTGAACAGTTTTAATAACCTTCTATGTCTTTGATTTTTCTTCCAGTTTTTGAAAATTTATCATTCAGTGCTTTGCAACTCACAATGATTTTGTTTTATTCAGATTTTATAGTGTTTATGGATGGGTTAAAAATACGATAGATAATGTGTACTCCAAGATCTTTTCTGAAGTGTAATTGCAACATTGCAGTTAATCCCCAAAATAATCTTGAAATTGCAAGTTTATTCTTTTCCTAAGGGGAGGCAAAGGATTGGCTCTATGCTCAAGATTGATACCTAGTGGTGTTTTGGGGAACATATAGTATCAGGGTTCAAAGGCAAGCACCTTACTTCTAGCACTATCTCTCCATCCCTACAAGCTCATTTTTTATACAGATGAGAAAGAAATATTGAGTTCAAAGAACTTAAAAATTAAGTGACCTGTATAATACCATTATGAATAGCATAGGGTATTAAATTTTGGGTTTTCATAATGGGTGACTGAAATGGCACAGCCATATGCATGTGTAAAATAAAATTATGGCATTAGATATATAAATGTCAGGAGTGAAGAAAAGTGTCTTCTTCCTGAGCTTTAGTGAGCCAGTAGGAAAATCATGAGTGGACACATACTTAACCCAAAACAACAAAAGTTATGTTGATGTGTGTGTTGAGGATCAAAGGTCAACATTATAGGCAAGGCAATCTGGAATGGTTAATCATTATTTAAGCTGAAGTGATATTGAAGTTTTCTGCCAGAAAGCAGGAGCTGTGAATTTGGAATTAAATATATATATAATTTTACTCTTTCTAATATGGACTTAAATTGGAAGAGAAAAGAGAACAGTTCTCATTCAGATTTCAAGTAGTAAAGTGGATGGCAATGAATTTGTTTTACATTTGCATTGTGGCTTTCACTCCCTCTATGGGATTCTCAGCTGTTGGTGACATTGTGACCACATTGCGCAGCTTCACCTGCTCTGTCATCTCTGAATTTAGGTTGCACTTTTTTGATATCAGCCTCAGTGATCTCTCTTTTCTTCTTCTTGCCTTTGCACCTCTTTGCTCATCTACTTCCTGCAAAATAAAACTAATTTTCATTCTGAAACTGTATTTAACCCTCTTCACTGCTGCCAGTAATTCAAAACCAATAATTCCCCAGACTGCCTATATTCAAGGAACCTTATTAAATTTCCAGGTTACCATAATGATTTCTTCAAGAAAGCTATGAGAAACTTTCTCACTCTGCTTCTGCATGTGGAACTGGCACTTCATAGCATCTTCCACCATCTTTGCAAACTTTTAATCTCTCCATAGATCTTTGGCAATCACTTTCAGTTTATTTCCTGGCAGTGAACTTGATAACCAAAAACTCCCTTTATCGTGGAGGCCACCAAAATAGTCATTTTGCCCAAAGGAAAGATTTTAAATTTTTATAGAACCAGGCTAAAAGCTATATTTTAAATGCTGCTTTCTTTTTTAAATTATTACTATTACAATGATAGTATTTCCAATTGAATGAGATGAGGGCAGTGATACGCGGACATTTTTATACTGTGCGTATAAACATGTACTATACTTTTTGCATGTGTCTTAAATGAAGGTAGAAGAGAGTGAGAGAGAGAGGGAGGGAGGGAGGGAGAGAGAGATTGTGTCTACTGATTTTGGATTTGTTTTATTTGGAGTGAGGGTTAACAGACACCTGGCAATGCTTATGGGCTTCTGGTTCTGTTCAGGAATCATTCCTATATTGTTCTGAAAGCCTTGTCAAGGATCAAATCAGGACTGGCTGTAGGCAAAGCAAGTCATTTAACTCCTATTCTATATCTCTCCAACCCAAGAATTATGCTATTAATGTTGACTAAAACAGGGTAACCTCCTGAAAGTACACAAAAATCTTAAAATTAATAGTAAATTCCATATACAGACAGCCATAAAGTTTTGAAAGTCATTGAAGTAGAGTGACTTAGAATATATCAGTAGAGAAAGAATAATTAAATATTAATTGTATAATGCTCCTCCATTTTAAATAATTGTTTTACTTGATTTTCATAATAGCTTTTGAAAATACATTTGACAGATTTGATCAGTTTTCTCATTCTACCAATGAAGACACTAGTTTAAATGATATAAATAATAATCATATGATCATACAGTTCTAAGTAGCATGGGTGCATAAATATACAATCTTAATTTTCTGTTTGTCTTGGGGCCACCTTCTCAGAATTCAAGTCTTATTTCAGATTCTGAACTAGAGATAACTCTTAGCAGGCTTAGACAACCATAGGAATGCTGAGGACCAAACCCAGGTCAGCCACATAAAAGGGAAGCACCTTATTCACTGTATTATTCCTCTGGTCCCCCAAATATATGCAGTCTTAACTAAAGTTTTATGCTCATTATAATATATAAATATGGCATTTTACAAAAAAGTAAAACTTTTCCTTATATAAATAATAGAAATAATACACTATAATAAATATTACACATTTTATTGCTGAAAAACTCAAGAATGACCATGAGTCTTTTGAAAAGTGACACTTGTGCATTTTCCACTATGTGTTAAGCATAGGTGTGCAAAAGATAATAATAATAATAATATGGCCATAGCCATGTTTCTGTTTATAGAAGAGGGCATACTTAATGTGTTCTTTTGGCCTTTGTAGAAAGGAGAGAAATAAATTACATTTTTTCCATGGCTAGCAAATCTGCTGAAAATGGATGACTCGCCAGTTTTGATAAGATCCATGACCAATATCACAATTGGAAGTGATTCATTTGTGATTTTTTTCTTTCTCCAAAATAAGACTTGAAACAAAACCAAAACCTTGGGAAAAAAGATAACTGGCATGTTAATCTTGTGTGTGTGTGTGTGTGTGTGTGTGTGCATGCAAGTGAGTGTGTGTGTGTGTGAAATAAAACTTAAAATAGATTTAGAATACTTGTAATTTTGGCACAGTGAGCAGTTTTAAAGATCATCTGATTCACCCTCAAGCCTCATTATTTTAAATACTAGGGTTGAAGAATATGAAGCTCCAGAAAGTGTCTTTAGTCTAGTTCATGGTAAGTCTAGAATCTAAATATGATTTCCATTCTGCCATTTAATTGTTAGTGTGATGTAACAATCCCCTTTTTATGATATTTAAAAATATTAGAAGCTTTTTTATTTTTATGACATTAATCATTATTGGCTTAAGCTTATTTATTATTAAATGTTATTCTTTATTATTTTACTATGAATATATATGTCACCAAATAGTTTAAATAAATGTATGATTTCAAACTTCAGAAAATTTTCCATATTACAAAGGTTTAATCCCTTAATTATCTTGTGCTTATGCTCCTTAGTAAAACAAAAATTAGTATCTCCACATGAACCATTGATGCCAAATCATTTCATGCCAATCATATATGAGTCTGTAAGTTATATTTTAAAGGGAACCATATTTATTAAATTTACAGCTAAAAATAAGTTCTGAAAAGAAGTTTTTGACTGCAGAAACTTTTTTTCTAATGTTTATTGTGACCAATGTGGATTACAAGTCTTTCAGAGTTATATTTATGGTACATAGTGACAATGAAATAGGGACATTTCCACCACCAGTATTGTCCCCCCCTCCACCCCTGTTCCCATCAAGCATTATATACCACTACTTTGCTCCCTGGATTGCTAGTGTGATAGGGCCCCTCTGTTTATAGTTTGATGTAGATTGGGTTATCTTGATTTTGTTGTTTTGACTTTGGGTTTGGTGTTTAGGTATGATCATTTTGTGTTTTTTGTCATTGCTTGTTTTGGTTAAATTTTTTCCTTTTTTCTTTCTACTTTTAAATCTCTATTTCTAGCTTCCAGTCTGCTGAGAATTTTAAAGAGGTAATTGTATGATCCAGAGAGATAGTACAGCTAGAGGTTGCCTGCCTTACATGTGGCTAAGTAAGGCCTCATCCTGTGAGTGACAGAAATGCCAGTATCTCAGTTAAGAACTAGGAAAGAAGAAAATATCATGATCAGCAATAGTAGTAATTGAAAAACTACTAAAGAAACTCTTTCCAAGTGTATAGGCAAGATGAAAGGAAAAACCATGATAGGTTGACTTCCCAAGAGGGAAATAATGACTGTCCTTGACTCTTTTCTTTTTTTTTTCGGGCCACACCCCGTTTGATGCTCAGGGGTTACTCCTGGGTAAGCGCTCAGAAATCGCCCCTGGCTTGGGGGGACCATATGGGACGCTGGGGGATCGAACCGAGGTCCTTCCTTGGCTAGCGCCTGCAAGGCAACACCTTGACTCTTAAGGAACAAATGGAAGAAATAGCGAGTGGAATCCAAAAAGATACCATTATGGAAGAATTTTACTTGTGACTTTTCAAAGAGGATTAAACAATATGTGGTGTCCCTGCTGGGATACAACTAACAGAGTCCAGCCTCCTTTTTGGCTCTCAAATCTCCTGCTGGTGCTTCCCATTTGTCAAACTCCACTGGAAACTAGAGAGCCTGGGTATCAGTTGATATGATCTGTAGATATTTCTTGGGACAAAGATAGGATTCTTTGGATTTGCTCAATGGATCTACAGAGCAAAGCACATATCCAGAACAATTCAAGGATTTTCTAAAAAACAATGTTAAGTCCCAACTCAGTTAGAACTTTAAGAGCTTCAATATTTATTTTATTATTTGTTTGTTTGTTTGTTTGGGGGACACATCTGGCAGTGCTCAGAACTTACTCTGAGATCTTCAGACTGGAATCATTCCTGGAGAGGGTCAGGATGCCAGGAATTGAACTTGGGTTGGCCTCAGGCAAGCCAAGTGACCTACTAGTAACTGTACTGTGACTCCAGTCCTTCAAAGCCTTCAAAGTTCCATCCAAAACAAGGTGTTGGGTTTTTATATCTTGTGTAATTCAGGCTAATTGCATCATCTGATCTCTAAAACCTTGACTGACTTGGTTTTTTTTTTTTTTTTTTGGAAAAATCTACCCAGACTCACAGTTGTGGAAGGCAAGTATGCTAATAGGAGAGTGACTCCCATTTTGGTATGTCATATAAACTTTATTTCTCTGTAGCAGATTATAAATTTTACAATAATAAAGACAAAAATAATTATTTTATTTTGGGGACTTTTATTTTCACAAATATTCTGGTTTGTATTGATTATTATGATAAATTTTAAGAAAAAGAGTGCAGTTTTTTGATAGTCAATTTTATAAGCTTTTTATAAGCACACAAATTAGGAAGGGGCAAAGAGATATAGGGAAATTGCTTGGCTTGTGTGCAGATGACTTTATTGAAAGGCATAAGGTGCTTGCCCTATATAGGGATAGGGCCACTGCCAGATGTGGCCCAACTCTATCTTCCACCCCCAACCAAAGCAAAATAAAATAAAAATGAAAAGATAACCAACATTTGGATAATTCAAAACTATTATGTGTCTGACTAATTTTTGTTACCCTGATACTAGAACACAAAGATGATAATATGCTCATTATATTAGTCATAAATTTTTATTACTAGGATAAAATCTAGGATAAAAATAATAATTATGTGGACTAGTCACAGAGGTGGTGCATCAAACATAATGTAATGGCTGCTCAGAGAACTCCTACCAAAATATTAAAAATACTTCTGGTAAATTAATATTTGTTGTTTTTGTTTGGGGGACATACCTAGTGATGTTCAGAACATAATCCTAACTGTGCTCAAGATTATTCCTGGTGGTATATGGGGGTCATACGTGGTTCAAAGGGATTTAACTACCACATGCAAGACAAATACCTATAATATTTCTCTGTCCTCATATTCACTAAATATTTATAGTGTTTACATTGTCACTTAAAATAATTGAATAAAATGTAAGTTATTAGTTTTCTTGGTTAACACTAATATTTATTTCCAAATATCTAGGTAATTTATTTATGAATAGAAGGTAGAAGCCACATGTCCTTAATAAATAAGACATTTACATCTTCTTTAGCCACTAAAATGTGTACTAGAAGATCTAGTTTAAAACAGTTACTAATACAGAGATGATTAGAACAAGTTGGTAATAATTTCTCAAATAATCTACCAAGAATAACCTAAAATGTTTATGTCTCATATCTTTCAGGGTACTTACTGTTTTTTTTTCCGGGGAGTCTTTTGAGATTCTGTAAGATATTAAAGTTTGTCATTTACAAAGTACATTATTCTTGTCTCCAGTTTTTGAGACATCTTGCCCTCTTGAAGAATGATAAACATGAGTTTGGGATATTTCTTTCTTTCTTTCTTTCTTTCTTTCTTTCTTTCTTTCTTTCTTTCTTTCTTTCTTTCTTTCTTTCTTTCTTTCTTTCTTTCTTTCTTTCTTTCTTTCTTTCTTTCTTCTTTCTTTCTTCTTTCTTTCTTTCTTTCTTTCTTTCTTTCTTTCTTTCTTTCTTTCTTTCTTTCTTTCTTTCTTTCTTTCTTTCTTTCTTTCTTTCTTTCTTTCTTTCTTTCTTTCTTTCTTTCTTTCTTTCTTCTTTCTTTTTTTTTTTGGTTTTTGGGCCACACCTGGCAGTGCTCAGGGGTTATTCCTGACTGTCTGCTCAGAAATAGCTCCTGGCAAGCACGGGGGACCATATGGGACACCGGGATTCGAACCAACCACATTAGGTCCTGAATCGGCTGCTTGCAAGGCAAACGCCGCTGTGCTATCTCTCCGGGCCCGAGTTTGGGGTATTTCAATGGTGTCAGTGTTTTATAGTGTTGAAAGAAAGTAAGCATTATCAAAAAAAATCAATAAAATGATATTTATACTGAATTCGTGGAAAATAGAATGTCAGTGAAAGAAGCAAATGAGGAGTGTGGCAGAAAACAAAATCTTAAAGTATTGTTTCAGCAAGGAGAGGTGTTTTATTAATGGATGATTTTCTATTAAAATAGTAAAAGCGTATTGAAGAGGAGGAAAACTATTTCCATAGTCATCTACTCTATACTAATAATGTATGATACATTTTAATTGAAAAGGTGTATGTATTACAATGTGGAAAGTGGTTCAAATGGTCAGTCATGTGAGATTGCAAGAAAAAGTCTTTGGGATAGATACTTAGTGTTTAAGTCTAATATTTCTAGTTTGCTATAAACCAACCAGATGGCTACTTCTTTGTGGATGCACTTAGAAGATTTTTAGGACAAAAACTGAGTAAGGATGATTCTCAAAGTTCTTGACAAAGATTAAACCCAACAAAACTATGTGTATAGATGTCATTTCCCTTTAATAATGTCCCTTCCTATCCCAAGACTGAGGAAAGAAGTTGCCTTTGCATACCTTTCATTTACACCCAATTTTAGTAGTTTAATGAAATCATATTTATCTTTCTCCCTCCCTAGAAATGTTTTAAGTGGCTGCTTTCCATGATACTCAGACTAGAGACACTATTTTATACTTCCTCATAATGTCTTGCTCTTTTTAGCATGTCATAAGCAATTACTTATTTCTGAGATATTTCATTTTGGTTCCCCCAATAAGCAGTATATCTGAGAACTGAGTCCAAGGTTTATTTAGTCTCAGGCCTAATGCATAGTCCTCTATTATATTGGTTATTATTTCAAGGGATCACTTAAAATTTTAATTATTAAGTTCTATATGTAGTCCACATATAAAATATATATTAGCATATATCCCAATATAAAATAGTATATATAATAAATCACTCATATGATATCCCATGGGTATGTTCATGAACCCTCTACATAGTAATCTAATGCAAGCATCTAAGCATTTGTCTAAATTACTTCCTTTAGTAGAAAATACTTTGCCAGGATTGAAGGAGACCTGAAATACTTCTATTAATGCCTCCTTTGAGCATTTCTCTAAAAAAGTGATTGATATGTGATATGTGTCCAGTTCCTCTGGTATTTTGAGCTCGATGCCTCTACAAGGGTTAGATAAGATTGTGGAGGAAATGCTCCACAATGGCTCCAAGAGTTTTCTAGTGAGTTAAACTCCTCTTGACCTGGAAAGAATTTGTTCTATATCTTGTACTTGAATTCCCAAGTCTTATTGCTCCTTTCTCCTGTTCTTCTTTTAAATCTTATTGGAGTCATCTTCCTAGTAAATTGTTTCGACTTGATTCTTATC
Source organism: Suncus etruscus (assembly GCF_024139225.1). Taxonomy (NCBI): domain Eukaryota; kingdom Metazoa; phylum Chordata; class Mammalia; order Eulipotyphla; family Soricidae; genus Suncus; species Suncus etruscus. Next base: position 21,994,641 of record NC_064867.1, on the reverse strand, counting down.
TCAGTATCTACTTATGGAAAATCCAGATTAGGACAGTCATATATTCAGTCCTGATAATAAGTACTGATGACATGTGCAACATTAGGAATTGAAGAGGCTGGAGGGGCAGAAGCAGGTAGGGCATTTGCTTTTGCACACTGCTGACCCGGGTTCTATCCCTGGCATCCCATATTGTTCCCTGGCACCATCAGAAATGACCCCTGAATGTTGTTGGGTGTGACTCAAAAACCAACAATTAAAAAAGAAAAGAAAAGAAATAAGAGGCTGGAGAAATCAACAACCTTTTACTTATTTATCACAACTTTATCATAGTACAATCGCTGGTAATAAAAGTTCACATGAGGACCAATTCTTTTTGTGCAAAGTTTAATGTACTAGCTAGATATCTTTATCCTAAACAGTGAAATAGTATCAATTTCACAAAATTTAAATTTTCCAAGTGACGTTGCAACTTAATTTTCTTTTGTCTTACTCCCCTTTCCCACTTTGATTTCTTTACCAGTTGAAGCCCCAAACATTGGCACAGAGACTGATGATAATTCAAACCCATCTATTGCTCCAAATCTTATAGTAAATTTTTAAGTTTCCACCATTAACCAGGGTGTTCACCTTAACCATAATATCTGTTATCTAACTTGTTTCTTTGATAAAAAAAAAAAAGATTGGTTCAAGAGCCTAAGAATACTTTAGTGGAAGAGTGCTTTATAAATTGGATCCAACCATAGATTTGTTGAATGTGATCCTGGCACCATTGCTGTTTGAGAACCCTGGTGCTACAATAAAACATGTAATCTTCAGCAACTAAATATGGGAGTACTACAAATAAATATACCAGCAAAACATCGAAGTGTGTAGTACTGCAGTACACTGTAGTACTGTGTAGTACTGGCTTCTAGTCATCACATAATATCATAAGAATAATAATAAAGAAGAAAGAAAGGATGTTAAAAGGGAAGTCAATTTTTAAAATGTTTTTATCTTATTTGTTAAAATTTGGTTACTAAGTATAAATGAATGTCTAAGTCTTTTTCAGGATTTAATGATATGATTACATGTTTCTATTTGAGTTGATTACTTGATGATTCATATTAACTGATTTTCTAATGTTAAAACACCTTTATAAATCTGAGATTGCATTTCGTGAGTCAAACTGGGTCATGCATTTTACCTTTTTAATTATTAGTTGATTCAGAACATTAATATTTTGTATGATTTTGTCTATTCTTATAGAATATAAGTTTATCATGCAATTTTACATTTTATGTTCATGTCATGTTTGATCATCAAGGCCATTTTTGTATCATAAAATAAATGGCGTGTGTATTAACTCAATTTTCTTCTTTAGAGAAGTCATTATGTTATTGAAATTGTTCCATGACTATTTTGGAAATTTAGTTAATAAAATCATATTTGTGAGTGGAAGATCAGTTAAGTAGCAGTTTTTTGAAATGTTTGTGTTGTCTAAATGAGATGTAGGGCAAAAATCTGAAGCAATGGAACCTTCTAGGGTGAGGAGATTCTAGTATCTTTCAGCAGATATTTGACTATTTCTTAGTTAAACAGAAAAATGACTTATCCCAGCTATGTATACTACTAAGCTAAGCTTTAAGTCAATGAAATAAAAATGTATTTCTTTACTAAGACTATATGAGAATATTTATTGAAACTTGTTGTTATTGCTAACAAACACAGGTTCAATTACTTTTCAATTAATTCCTGGATAAAAAAAAATTGTACTTCTATATAATGGAACTTTTAGAACTAAGAGGAATAGACCTCTGAGATATAATGGGAGTTTTAGAACTAAGAGGAATAGAACAATATGCCAGAATATTAGAAGCATTGTACTAAATAAAAGTCAGAAAGGTATCTTTGAACTGTGTAATCCAATTTTAAGATATATAGAAAAGAAAGACACAGAATCAGAAATCAGTCCAGAAGCTAACTTTGAGGGGGTAGCCTATAATAAGAGACCAATTTGGGTTGATGAAAATTTCTGTATATTTTATTAATATCTTTATTTAAACAGCTTGTTTACACATATGATTGTAGCTCGGTTTCAGTCATGTAAAGAACACTGCCCTTTACCAGTACAACATTAAATTTCTGTATTTTAATGTTAATGATAGTTACATGACTATAAATGTTCATCATATTAGTGACCTATTTATCTAAAATATTAATTGTAATTTATGTATAGTATTTCTTGATTAGATAAAAAATATTTGAACTGGAACTATATTTTGAAATTATTTTATACTAATAATTAATTCATATAAAAAAGGACCTACTTTGATATTTTAATTAGTAAGCTTTTATCTTCTTTTTTGTATTTCCCAAAGAGATTTTTTTTTTTATTTTTGGGCCAGACCTGATGATGCTCAGGGGTTATTCTTGACTCTGAATTTAGGAATGACTCCTGATATTGCTCAAGAGACCATTTAGGATGCCAGAGATTGAACTATGGTCATCCCTGAGAAAGACAAATTTCCTACCCACTATAATATCTCTGCAGGTCTTTCTGATAGGCCTTAACTTACTAATTTTAAATGTTTCTAATTTGTCTAACATAAGCATTGAAAGTGATACTTTCAAGAGCTGCTATTTTTTTTAAATAATTTTTATTTTGACCACAGTGGACTACAAATCTTTCACAATAATATTTTAGGTACATAGTGGCATTGAACAAGGACTTTCCCATCACCAATGTTGTCTTCCCTCCACCTCTCTTCCCAGCATGCATCCCATATTTTGTATTGTAGTTTTTTATTTTGTTTTATTTTTTTTTAATTTTTTCTTGCTTTAGGACTGGAGGTGTTCAGGACTTAATCCTGACTCTGTGCTCAGGAATCATTTCTGGATATACTAAGGGTACCATATGTGTTGCCAAGGATTGAATCCAGGTTTCAATTTGAACCCAGAAGTGTCATGTGCAAAACTTTGGAACACAGTCTGACACCTTACTTCCCAAATGTTTCCTCCAGCTCACCTACACTTAAGAAATTAGAAGTCTACTAGATTTTATTTATAGTTATCGTTATTATATCCTATGTGATCGTGCTCATGGTCTCCTGGGCTATACCTGGCAATGCTAAGTAGAGTGAGGAGGGCATATAAGGGTAAAGACTAAATCCAGAAACTAAACATGCAAGACAAACTCTACATGGATCACATCCCCAGCTTTACATCCCTCAAAATTTAATAGATATTTTTTAAATTCTTTTGTAATAATTTCTAAAATAGAATGCAATTTCTTGTTTTCTATCGTATAACTCAGAAAATATTGCTTGATATTTTTCAGTAAAGAGATTTTATAGTTATATGTATTATAATCTGGATCAGAGAGATGTAATATAGTGAACTGAGAATATGGGCTTTTATTGAAATCAGCTGAGTATTGTTGATACCTTATTTTTTGAGTACATAATCAGACTTCTTTAATGTTATATTTGTTAAATTTGGTCTGTGTAAATATTGGTTGCAGGGTTCAACGTTCATTAATGTACTACTTAATATTTTTGTTGCTGCCTATGGGATCTACTAAGAAAGTCTGATAAAATTTTATTCAATGATAAGAAGGGGGGCCAGGCGGTGGCGCTAAAGGTAAGGTGCCTGCCTTACCTGTGCTAGCCTAGGACGGACCGCGGTTCGATCCCCCGGCATCCCATATGGTCCCCCAAGCCAGGAGCGACTTCTGAGCGCATAGCCAGGAGTAACCCCTGAGCATCACCGGGTGTGGCCCAAAAACCAAAAAAAAAAAAAAAGAAGGGTGGAATCTGATAGCAGCTGAATGCCTTTCAAATCGTTGCCACCTGAACCTGCAGTTATAGGTATTTGGGCAGAACCTGCCCAGAAGCATCTGCAGAAGCCTCAAGATCAGAGAAAGCTGGCACTACTTTCTCTGAGAAAGCACTTCTCTGAGAGAAGGCACTCTGCAAGAATACACTTTGCAAGCATGCATCATGAAGAAATAAGGGACCTACATAAATAGCTTAATGATACAGCTTATAAAAATAGAAAATGTTCAACAAAAGGAACCAAAAATTCGTAGGCAGAAGGAAATAACAAAGTCTAGAGCAAAAATCAATTAATCAGAAATTCAAAAAACAATCCAAAAGATCAACAAAAGTTCTTTGAAAAAAATAAACAAGATTGATAAACCACTAGGAAAAAAAACACAAATAAAAGAAGAGACAGAAACTTAATAAACTGGATTAGAAATGAAAAGGGGAGATTACTAAAGATAATACAGAGATTCAAAGAGTAATTAATCAGAAACTACTTTGAAACTCTCTATGCCACAAAATATGAGAACCTGGAAGGAATGGATAATTTTTTGGACTCATAATCTTTCATGGTTGAATTAAGATGATCTAGCATATCTAAACAGACCCATCACTACTGAGGAAATTAAAATGGTAATCCAAAGTCTTCCCAAAAACTAAAACCCAGACCCATATGGATTCACTAACAAATTCTTTCAAATCTTTCAAGAGATATTACTTACTACCAATAATTTTCAGGATCTTTCAGGAGATTGAAAAAACAAACACTTTCAAATAGTTTTATGAAGCTAACATCACCCTGATACCAAAACCAGACAGAGATGCTGAAAAAAAAAAGAAAACTAAAGACAAATATTCCTGATGAACACAGATGCAAAGATTCTCAACAAAATCTTAGCAAATAGGATCCAATGCCTCATCAAGAAAATCATATGCCATGACCAAGTAGGCTTCATTCCAGGAATGCAAGGTTGGTTTAACATCTGCTAATCAATCAACATAATACACCATATCAACAAAAGAAAAAAATAAAAACCATATGATCATATCAATAGATGCAAAGAAAACATTCAATAAGGTCCAACACCCATTCTTGATTAAAAACTACCATCAAGATGAGAATAGAAGGAATTTTTCTCATTATAGTCAAGGCCATCTACCACAAACCAGTGACATATATTATTCTCAATAGGGATAAACTAAAAGCCTTTCCCCTAAAATATGGGACAAGACAAGATGCCCCTCTCACCACTCCTATTCAGCATAGTACTGGAAATATTAGCCACAGTAATTAGGCAAGAAAAATATATCAAGGGCATCCAGATAGGAAAGGAAGAAGTTAAGCTCTCACTGTTTGCAGATGACATTGAGACCAGAGGCATCTTTAAGGAGGAAACAGCACTCTCCAAACAAGTGGAAGCAGAGATAAACAGATGGAACTATATTAAACTGAGAAGTTTCTGCATCTCAAAGAAAATAGTGACTGGGATACAAAGACCACCCACAGATAAGGGCTAATATCTAAGATATACAAGGTACTGACAGAACCTAACAAGAAAAAAATCTAACCCCATCAAAAATGGGGAGAAGAAATGAACAGACAATTCATCAAAGAAGAATACAAATAGCCAAAAGATGCATGAAAAAATACTCCATATCCCTAATTATAAGGGAGATGCAAATCAAAACAACATTAGATACCATCTCATGACACAGAGACTGGCAGACTGACACACATCATAAAGAATAAGAATAAGTTCTGGTGGGGATGTGAGGAGAAAGGAACTCTCATTTACTGCTGGTGGGAATACCATCTAGTCTAGCCTTTATGGAAAACAATATGGAATTTCCTCAAAAAACTGGAAATTGAGCTCCCATTTGATCCAGCCATATCACTACTAGAAACAAACAAAAAATCAGAACACAAAAATGCCTTCTTAAGACCTATATTCTGTTTATGTCTGCTTCCACTTGTTTGGAAAGTGCTGTCTCCTCCTTAAAGATGCCTTTAGTCTCAATGTCCTGAAGTGTTTCACCTACATGTTGTTCTATATACCTTATAGTTTCAGTTTTGATATCAAGGTCTTTAATCCATTTGGATTTTACCTTTGTACATGGTGTTAGCTGGGGGTCTGAGTTCGCTTTTTTGCAAGTGGCTAACCAGTTGTGCCAACACCACTTGTTGAATAGGCTTTCCTTGCTCCATTTAGGATTTCTTGCTCCTTTATAAAAAACTAGGTGGTTATATGTCTGAGGAACCTTCTCTGAGTACTCAAGCCTATTCCACTGATCTGAGGGTATGTCTTTATTCCAATACCATGCTGTTTTTATAACTATTGCTTTGTAATACAGCTTAAAATTGGGGAAAGTAATGCCTCCCATATTCCTTTTCCCAAGGAGTGCTTTAGCTATTCGAGGTTGTTTGTTGTTCCAGATGAATTTCAGAAGTATTTGATCCACTTCTTTGAATAATGTCATGGGTATCTTCAGAGGAATCTGTACAATACTTTTGGAAGTATTGCCATTTTAATGATGTTGATCCTGCCAATGCGCTATTTACAATAGCCAGACTCTGGAAACAACCAAGATGCCCTTCAACAGATGAGTGGCTGAAGAAACTGTGGTACATATACACAATGGAATACTATGCAGCCATCAGGAGAGATGAAGTCATGAAATTTTCCTATACATGGATGTACAGGGAATCTATTATGCTGAGTGAAGTAAGTCAGAGGGAGAGAGAAAGAGAGGGAGAGAGAAAGACGCAGAATGGTTTCACTCATCTATGGGCTTTAAGAAAAATGAAAGACATTTTTAACAGTATCTCGGAGACAAGAGAGATGGTAGGTGCAGCTCAGGACATGAAGCTCATCACATAGAGTGATGAGTGCAGTTGGAGAGATGACTACACTGAAAACTATCATAACAATGTGAATGAATGAGGGAAGTAGAAAGCCTGTCTCGAGTACAGGTGTAGGGGGGGTGGGGAGGAGGGAGATCTGGGAAATTGGTGGAGGGAATGTTGCACTGGTGAAGGGGGGTGTTCTTTACATGACTGTAATCATACAACTATAATCATGTTTGTAATCATGGTGTTTAAATAAAGATAAAAAAAGAAAAAAAGACCTATATTCATTGCAAAAAATCAAAACTCAAAAATACCTTCTGAAGACCTATATTCATTGCAGTGCAATTTCCACCAATGTTTCAAAGTGCACACCAATACTGCCACTCCTGCCCCATCCTACCACTATAACAGGCCCATTTTAAATTTAGATTGTTAAATGTTTAGGTATCTTGATCACATTGTTGTTGACTTTTGTATGGATATTAGGTCTGTTCTTTTTTTTAATACTACCAATGCACCTGAGACCTCTTGAGCCCTAGCCCCCAACCTTTCATATTTGTGTTTCTCCTCCACTCAGTTTCTTTCCTTCTTCTCCAAGGGTATTTGAGACAACTGCATTTAAAACATTGTGTTTCTTCATGCAGTTATTTTAAATACCACATATAAGTGTTATCATTCTGTATTTATCCTTCTTATAATTTACTACATTTAACATATCTTCCAGTTCCATCTATGTTGCAGCAAATTTTATGATTGCATGATTTCTTACAGGTATGTAATATTTCCATTGTATATATACATATATATATATACATATATATATATTGTATATATACAATATATGTATATATACACAATATATATGTATATATATACAAATATATGTATATATACATATATATGTATATATATACTATATATATGTACCACATCTTCATGATCCACTTGTCTGTTGTTGGACATCTAGGTTGATTCCAATCTTAGCTGTTGTACTAAGTGCTCAATGAATAGCATGTGCATACATCCTTTTAAATGAATTCTTTTTATGTCCTGGGATAGATACCCAAAATGGGGTTGCTAGGCCATATGACATATAATTTTTTAGTTTACTGAGAACGCACTATACTGTTTTTCATAGGGGTTGTACAAGGCAGCAGTGGATGAGAGTTCCTTTCTCACCACAGCCCTTCCAACACAGATTGTTTCCAGTATTTTTGATATTCATCATCATCATTGGTGTAAGATGATATCTTATTGTTGTCTTATTTTGATTTCTTTAATGATAAGTGATGATTAGCATTTTTTTCATGTGCCTGTTGAGGATCTGTTAGTCTTCCTTAAGTTTCTGTTTATTTCCTCTCCCCAGTTTTTAATGAGGTTTTTAGGTTTTGTGGAGTGAACCTTTGTGAGTACTTTATCCTAGATTCAATCTTTTACTGATGTTTTGAGTGCAAATAATTTCTTTCACTCAGTTTTCTTCCACTCAGTCTTATAGAGTTGCTTCTGTAGTCTTTGCCATTGGCATACTATCTAAAAAACTTTTTTGAGGTCTAAGTCTTGGAGTGTCCTGCTTGTTTCCCTCAATGAACTTTTTGGATTCAGATCTAATCTCAAGATCTTTAATTCACTTTGAATTGACTTTTGTGTAAGGTGTGAGATATAGATCGATATTTAATTTTTTACAAGTGATTATTCAATTGTTCCAACCCAATTTGTTGACTCTAATTTAATATTTAGGTAAGATGGTCATTTTGATAATATTGATTCTTTAAATCCGTGAGCATAAAATGTTTTTTCAATTCCTTAAGTCAAAAGTGGAATATTTTAACTTCAAAATATTCATATTTTACATATTCTATTAATAGAATATAACTGAGCTTTTTAAAAAATTATCTTTGAGTTGACATAGTCATTTATATTTATTTAATTACGAATGAGTTGAATTTATGTTACTTGCTCATTTTCTAAATCTGTTTATTTGTTCAGTTTTGTACCTTAATCTGAATAAATGTATTATATTTTAATTATTCCTCACTTCACTCTACTAGTTCTTAAATTTGTAGTTTAGTTCTATTTTTTCTAGCACACTAAGAATTCTAACATATAAAATTAATTATCAAAAACTAAAAACTAAATATAATTTATATTCTTAATATCTAAAATATGTGACATTTAGATAATTTTAATTAATGTATATTAGACTTATTACTATATTATTATATTTCTTTATATTATTATATTTCTTTAGATTTCCTTATAGATACCATTTTATCTTTATTCTTATTTTATAATTTCTCTTTGGGATAATATTTTTCTGATATATAAGGATTAGAATTTCATTTCTTAGGGTGAGGAAAAGTGTTAAAATATTCTTATTTTATATTCAATTTTGTTGGGTATATAACTCTAGGTTGACAGTGTTCTTGGTTCTAAAATCCAGAAGTCACTGACTATCTGTATTCCTGATATCTTATATATAAATCTGCAAGAGTTTAGTGTTTAGATAGACATAAAACAAAGAATTTAGGAAGCATTTTGAAAGGTCATCAAATTAAAGATGACATCAAAACTATAATATTTTTTGCTTTTAGATCTGTTATAAAAAAATACAGTCAAGAATTTAGGTCTATTCATAGTATTTTCGAGAGTGCAGAGGCTTTGTCTTATGTTAATATAAATTTTTCATAATTTTTGGAGGGATTATACTCAGTAATCTTCTGGTATCATACTCGGTTCTACTCAGGAGCCACTTCTGGAGATACTCTGAGGACTCTACTATCCTGGAGATTCAACTGGGTTCAACTATATGCAAGACTATAGCTTTATTTTTTTGTATTCTCTCAAGCTCCCACCAACATAATTATAAGCAATTAAAACATTTTTTCTTTATTTTTGGTCTGCTCCTGGTAGTACTCAGGGGCTACTAAGTGCTTAGTAGTCACTTCAAAATGAGTGGTAGAAGGACTATGTAATGCTGTGGGTCAAACCCAGCACTCCAGTATGCAGAGCATGTGCAGATACAGTGCTGCTAACATAATTTTAAAACAGTAAGATTCCTCCATCATGGTAATAGTTTCCTGACATTATGCCATACTGATTCTGAAGGTTTTGATAAGTAGAAATCAGGGAAAAAATTAAAAGACAATATAGGTGACAAGACTCTTGTAAGTCTGCAAACCATTCAATAAATAGTTTTTTCTTATGAGTGTGGATTTTATTTCCTCTCACCACCAGTAATGATCTTGTCTCCCTAATCTTTTATTTCCCATTTTAATCCCTCTCAGCATAGAACAAGTTCAAGTCTCTTCTGCCTTAAAAAATATGTCAATAAATCTGCAAAAAAATTATCACTTGACCATATATCCTATTTGTATTTCTGTCTTTTGTCTAATACATTTATTTATATTTTACTTTGCTGTCTCTCTCTCTCTCTCTCTCTCTCTCTCTCTCTCTCTCTCTCTCAAGCAAAATTGTTTGTTTTGGGTTTTGACTCACACCCAACTGTGCTCAAGGATTACTCCTGACAGGGCTCAAGGGACCATATCTGGTGCTAGGGATCAAACTGGGTTGGGTGCATGCCAGGCAAATACCCTACCTCTGTACTGTCTCTCTGTAACCCTCTTCCACCCCCTGAAACTTTGTTCTCAGGATTTAGAGACAGTACAGGAAGTAAGGCAGTCTGTGCCTTGCCTGTGACTGACCTTAGTTAGATCTCTGGCGCTACGTATAGTCCTTGATCACCACCAGGGGTTGCGCTTGAACACAGAGCCAGGGCTAGCTTCTGGCACAAAAGGGTGGGACGACCTCCAAATTATAATAATAAAAGTATCTTCATTGCCATTCCTCTCAATTGTATTTCAATCAACAGGGCCTGCTTCCTAGCTCTACCTCCATTCTGAAAGCTTTCCTTCCAGGATCATCAAATGGATTCTTTTTTTTTTTTTTTTTTGAATCTTTATTTAAGCACCATGATTACAAGCATATTTGTAGTTGGGTTTCAGTCATAAACAGAATACTCCCCTTTACCAATGTCACATTCACACCTTAGACCCAAAAGATACACTGTTCTTTTTGAGCTTTCTGTGCTTATCATTCACTCACTAGACACTCCCTTTTCTAGGTTACTACTGTAACCTCATTACCTACATTAGAAATTTTCAAAGTAATTCCATTCTAGAGGGCAGTCATATATTTCTAGTTTCCTCTGGCTCCATTTTCCCCACCCTTTTTGGTTGATCTTCTTTATTTTCTTTTTATTCACAGTTTTTATATTGCTTTATTTAAACACCGTGGTTACAAGGGCTAGATTTCTTGTCCACACTGAATAAAATAACTTGTCTACTCATGCTTATCTTTTGGTTATTTTTAACATTCTAAAGAATGTTCCAGAGTTTTGAGATAGGTAGCAGATGGAGAGTCAGGATTTATATTTTTACTTTTACAAATATTTTTTTGTTTGTTTTTTTGGGCCACAACCGTTTGATGCTCAGGGTTTACTCCTGGCTAAGTGCTCAGAAATTGCCCCTGGCTTGGGGGGACCATATGGGACGCCGGGGGATCGAACCGTGGACCTTCCTTGGCTAGTGCTTGCAAGGCAGACACCTTACCTCTAGTGCCACCTCACCAGCCCTTACAAATAATTTTTAAGGACAACTGAACTACAAAGTAAATAAGGCCAACAGTCTTTTATCCTAACCCCACAAATCACCTGATCTCCAAGGTACCACTTTTTTTTTTTGTTTTGTTTTTTGGGCCACACCCGGCGGTGCTCAGGGGTTCCTCCTGGCTGTCTGCTCAGAAATAGCTCCTGGCAGGCAAGGGGTACCATATGGGACACCGGGATTCGAACCAACCACCTTAGGTCCTGGATCGGCTGCTTGCAAGGCAAACGCCGCTGTGCTATCTCTCCGGGCCCAAGGTACCACTTTCAATCCTTAAGAGTTGTTTTAAGTGTAACCACATTTTCAAATACTGTATTTTACAACTATTTTCTAATTTTCCAATTTTAGACATTTGTTAAATTCCTACTATCATAGATAATGCTTTATGTTCCTTGCCTCCCTTATTCAGGTACCAAATCAATGTTTATATAGTATCAAATGTCTGAAGGCAAATTTGATAACAGCATTGTATTAAAGTGATTTTTCTTGAATTTGATAAAGCAATAAGATTATATAAGAGAATGTTCTTGAGAAATTCACACTGAAATATTTAAGGGTAAAGAAGCATGATGTAACACCCTGCAATGGTTGGGAAAGATTTTATAGAAGTAAAAATTACATTTTTAAATGAGTTGGCAAAGTTTACATTGCTAGTAAAGAACCAAGTTTAAATTTTGTATTTTGTGCAAAAAGCATACAACTACTTTAATCTTATCAAAAACATGCATGGTAAGTATATGGATTTTTAGAGAAGTTATACAAATTCTTTGGAAGTCAGATAATACTGTATGATAAAAAATATTCACATATTCTATTAAGTCAGTTATCAGTTTCTCATCTCTGCCAGTAGCTGCTTGGTGGGAAAAAAACAATCCCTCTTCTTCTCTCCTTCTGTCATGTTCTCTCTTAATTCTTCTCTTTCTTTCAATTTCATATATATTTATATATTCATATATAATTAACTAAACAGATAAACCACTTGTTATTTATATAATGTATAGACATAGGTTAGATACTTATATAAACTAGTTCTTAACTCAGGTTTAGAATTTTCCAGTATTAAGTAAAATTTTTGGATTTTTAATGTATTATTATTTTATTTTCTTCCTAACTTTAAACATGTAGTTTACAGCATATAGTTGTTTCATGCATTCAGTGTTCCAACAGCAAACCCACCACCAATGTGAGGTTACTTCCACCATTGTCCCCAGTTTTCTACCCATTCCCCAAGTCTGCACTATTATCAAAAACAAAATAATTTATTTTATATTTCTTGCCACAACCAAATGGTAAATGAAATTATCAAAAAGTATTCCAGTAAAATAAAATCTGTGAAAATTGTTTTTATCTCAAAATAATGCTATTAAAGTCATTGCATATTTACTGAGCTGTTTGTTGCTAGTTGAGTCTTATGGCACAGTTTTTGCTTACTGAGTTTATTGGACTTCTATATTAATTTTTTTCTAATTTGCTACATTACTACAAAGCTGTCAGTATTGTAAAATTTAGATGTGTTGAATGGCTGCCTATGTGGCTACACATTCCAGGAGCTGTAGAACTGGGGTAGTTCTTTTTCTTTGATTCTAGCCATAGAGCTGTGAAGATGAGCCATTTAATTGCCATAGTCTGTGGATTGTAGATATAGCATCTGGGTCTCCAACAGGGTGAAGGCTCAGCTGCTTTCCTCCTGAGTAAGTCCCAGATTTTTTAGCTTGAAGATCAATGTACCTGAGAGTTTCATTGGCTTGGTGTCTCTTCTGAGATTAGTTGTGAAGCTGTCAAGAATCTGGATTTTCAAAATATCTTTATTTTAAAACCTTGTTTACAAATATGATTTTAATTGATTTCCGTCATATAAAGCACACCCACCTTTCTTTAAAGACTCTGAAGATATCACACTTAGTAAAACATGTTAGAGTAAGATAGAGACTGTTAATTTCACTTATTTGTGGCACATAGAGAAATAAAGCTAAAATGAGTTCAATATGGAAATTTTTAAGATTATAAAATAAAATTAGTGATAAACAGAATAAAGGGGTGATGGAGGGTGGGAAAATCAGGCAAAAAGAGACTAGTTGCATGGCAAATTTCAAAAGTTGAAGAATTGAACTTGCACTAAACTTAATATAGATATTTTTGTACATATAAAATATATATTATTTGTAATATATACAAATAATAATGATGCTCAGGGGTAACTCCTGGTTCTACATTCAGAAATCACTTCTGGCTTGAGGGAGCATATGGGACGCTAGGAGATTGAACCGTAATCCATCCTTGGTCAGCCACGTGCAAGGTAATCGCCCTACTGCTGCACCGCCACTCCAGCCCTTGTTTTAGATATTTTAGTGATATTTCTAGAGATGAAAAATATAAAATTTGTGGGAATTAATAAAGTTGAGCAGGGGAATAGTTAGATTAGTGCTTTCATAAGCTTTCATGAAAGAGAAAAGATGCTGTGCCTGATAAGTTCAGATCATCCAAGAGGCAGGAGTTAACTGTATAACTGAAAATGGAGTAAATTGTATGAAGACCTCTATTAGAAAGAGTTGACTCTCCTCCCTCTCTGTTAAGAAACAGCTTGATACCTCCACAGAAAATATTTCTTTCTATCTCTTTGGAAATTCAGTGACCTCAGATAAGACACTAAACATAGCAGCCAGTCCAGAAATATAAAATTGCTTCAAGAGAAAATTATCTTTGGGAAAATTCATACCATATTCTCTAAGCAAAAAGAAGGGAAAAAACCAACACCGTAGATATGTTCAAATTTCAAAGAGAAACTAAATTTGGTTTCATGGTGTTATCATCCACAAATGTTACCTCATCAGAAATGCTTTTTAGACCTTCCTATTAGCTTCCTGTCCTCCTTGTCAGATTTATTGACTGTGAGGTTGTGTAAATGTAAGGAATACATGTGATGAGTTTATACACACATATATTATGAAATGTTTAGCATGAAAGTGTTAGTCAATATATCCCTTACCTCACATAATTGTTGTTTGGTTGTTTTTATTGTTGTTATAGTGAGAATATTAAAATTGTTGTAATAACCTTTCAGATATGTAATATACTGTCGTTAACTATTGCCACCCTACTTTATATTAGGCCCTATAATATATATGTATTTTATTTTGCAGCAACAACTGGTTTTTTCATATTTTTACTTAAGCACCTTGATTACAACATGTTTGTAGCTGGGTTTTTTTATAAAAAAGAAAACCTCTTTTCACCAGTGCAACTTACATATTTATCTTATAAGTTTGTACTGCTTAGATAAACACTACTACTCTCCAGATCCTGGTAATCGGTATTTTACCTCCTTTTTTAAGTTTAATACTTTCATTATTTGTCTTTATTGTTCTAGGGGAGTGACTCCCCTAGATTTTGGTGACTCCCAAATGTGTTCAGGGTTTCTTACTGGCTTTATACTCAGGAATTCTGGATGTTCTTAGGGGACAATATATGGACAATGAGGATTGAACCTGGGTTGAGAAAAGCAAGGTAAATTCCTTACCTGTTGTACTATGTCTGTGGTCTCAAGTATGATGTTCATAGATCTTTTTGAATATAAGCTCTCATACACATCATCTCAACTTTTGTCAAAATAAACTTCTTCCAAGTAGGATATCTGAGGTTACCTTTCTGTCTTCACTATTCAAGATACTGTATTACTCAGAATCTCCAGAAGTTACATATGGCCAATGGAATGGGAGTAGAAAATGTGTGTGCTATGTTGATATCTTCATGTGTAGTCTTCTTACATCTCACCTGGATAGATTGAGAACAATAATAAAATGAACATAGTTGCTTTAAAGCAGAAAGAAACTGTACCTGTTTTCAAGAAGTGTTGTTTGTTCATCAGAAGTGCCTAACTTGTGTCTTGGGTGATTAAAAAAGACTGAAATTTAAGGATTTATTGTCTCAAAGAAGCTAACCTTAGCATATTGAAGATGTCATTTTTTTCCTTCCTTCTTTACTGTTCTAGAAACGAAAAACACAAGTCAGATTTTTACTGAGCTCATATTCACAGCTCATAAAGTGTGTGGATACATATGAGACCACATGACAACTCTTCATAAAATTTTACACTGCTTACAGTTATATTTCCTATCACTGGGTGAGGATTTGCAGAGGAGGAAAAGAGCAATTGCCACCCTAATTCTTCAAAGAGTCCTGAGGAGGCTAAATCCTATTTCTCAGCATATTAGGAACACTGCAAAAACCTACTGGGGAAACCATCAAGTTCAATTACAGAAAAAAAATAACACAGAGGCTCAATTACCAACAACTAACTTGTTAGTTAGTAAATCCTCACCTAGTAACTTTAGTGATGCGATGATGTTAATGTTTACTGAGTTCAAAAAAACAAAGGCACAGGTAGTCAGCAAGTAAGTCAGAGAGCAAAAATGAGAGAACTACAAACAGAAATAAAATGTATGGTAGTTAATAGAAAAAATTAATAGATGCTTTAATTAGTAGAGTAATAGCAAATGAGGAAAAGAAATAACAAGTAGTCAAAGTCATCAGAACTGAAGATTTTGTTTACAGAGCTGATTTCATATGGGGTCGAGAGGAGCATGAGATATTTGAGACCATAGTGAAGGGAAGAAGGCATTCTGGTGATGGGTATGGTGATGAAATGATTCATCTATGGAAGATATAATTGACAATATTATAAATCCTGGTATCTCAATAAAAATGGTTAAAGTAAAAACACAGACCACTTGAACAAAAGAAGGGCAAGGTCAAACAATAGTTGTTGCACTTTTACTCCTTGTATCCTGTTACATAACTATTGGCTATTCTGCACACTGAAAGGAAAAAAAAATAATGTCATTAAACACATCAAAGGCTCATTTCTAATGAGCCAAGGTGAATAAAAGCAAAGCAATAAAAAAAACCAAAAGCAATAATACCATGATAGTTAGAATAATGTTGAAATTTGGTATCTTTTTAGCAAGACCTGAATAGCATTCAGGTACTCAAGGGCCTTTATGACCCATGTGTGACTATTCTTTTTACAGGAAAAGAGAGGGAAGAACAAACTTCTGAATCTGGCACACAATAGACAATGATATCCCCTCTGTTGCTTTTCACAAAACATCAGTGTCTGTCAGGGCAAAAAAATTTTTTGCAGACCTAAAATGGACTTCTGATGCAGAATGCTTTTACTGTAGAGTACCAAGCAGGCATAATAAAGTCGGTAATTTCGCCTACCTGCAGCTTTGAATTAGTCCACATGGTAGAGCTATTTAAGTTGACAAAAAATACCACAGAACTTTAGGGAAAATATGGATATGCCTCATTAAATTATTTGAAATCTCTGGAGTTGCATCTCTCATATGGCCCTAAATTGGCATACCTGTTAACTTAGAGTCTTCAAATTTTCTCTAAAATATTATTGCATTTAAAACATAATGCCATTGCCATCCCTAAATTGAATGTGAATTATAAGACTGAGGAAAGAAAGAGAGAGAGAGAGGTAGAGAGTCACCATTTCTCGGCTTAAAATCCTTTACCACAATTAGTAGTTAGTAGCTTTCAGAAACATTTTCTGGATAAGTAACCATGGTCATATAACATAATTTTGCTCCCACCTCCTCCTTCTCTGTTTCCTTTTATTCCAGGGTTTTGAGTGCCCGTCTAAGAGCTATAATTTCATCTTTAGGCACGTTTCTTCAGGCATTTTTAATGAGGCATTTGATTTGTCCAGTCCTGCCTTCCTGAATTCAGCCTTTTAGAGATTTGGGGTTATGCGAGTATGGGAAAAAGGGAATGAAGAATACCAATCATCTGAGAAAATACAAGCTGAGGATTTGAAGAGATAGTGAATTATCTCCACCCACACTCCTTCATACACTCCTCCTCCACCCATAGCAGGACTTACTATATCTCTATGTATTCTGACAGATCATTTTCCATCATTAAATATTTATTGCAATCTATTGCATGTCAACTGGATTCTAGGTATGAGATATGAAATATATTTTTAAATGATTTTTACCTTATTCTTAATGTTTTAAAATGGGATCAATTTTAGTAATTTGACATTTTTAATGTCAATTAAACCATTTTTAATGGTTTCTGGGTGACACCCATTGGGTCTGATTTTTGTGCTCAAGAATCACATGTAGGGACTCAAGAGACCATATGTGATGTGGATAGAGCCCAGATTAGTCACATGTAAATCAAGCACTCTGACTATTCCCAAGTCCAATAATCGTTTTTTATTATTGAACATTTTTGGACATGAAAATGAGAATACCCTTTAAAACCCTAAAGCTTGGGGCCGGAGAGATAGCATGGAGATAATGCTTTCATGCAGGAGGTTCTAATCCCGGTTCTAATCCAGGTGTCTCATATGGTCCCCCGTGCCTGCCAGGAGCAATTTCTGAGCTTGGAGCCAGGAATAAATAACCCCTGAGCACTGCCGAGTGTAAACCCAAAACCACAAAAACAAAACAAAACCTAAAGTTTTTCTTATCTTTTTACTTAGTTCTAAGATCCATGTATGTATGCGTGTATTTTAATACTTGCCCTATAAGTGTAAAAAGGGGAAGAAAATAATTTAGATAATATCTCTAACATGCAGGTTACATGCCCAATTTATTTCAGAGTATTCTACAATACAGCTCTTAGTTAATCAAATAGAAAAATTTCCCCTTTTTCTCAAATATAAGAAACCCTGTTCATTATTTTGGCTTCAGAAAAGCAGGTTTAATTAGGAAGTGCATGAGCATGTGGGTATAGATAATTTTGCATGATGTTGGAGAGGGATTTTTTTCCAGTTGTCACTCACTTAAATAGGTTAGAAAATTTGTCTTGTTTCTTTTGTGAGGGGTGGTAGGCAAGCAATCTAAATATCTCAAGTTTTACTTTATGTTCCTTTTAGTAGTGAGGGTTCATTGTTAGAAATTCCCTTTATTAATTGGATAACTTTATTCAATGGGAAGAAAGATTCACCAAGGAAATAAAAGACAAAAATTGAGAAATCAAGATTTTTCAGAAAATTATAGAAAATTTATGGCTGGAATTAGTGAAACCAAGAGTCAGTATGGTGGAAGTGAAGTGAGTAGTGAAAATAGATACCGGGGCCCAGCATTTGCATATCATTTCTCAGGAGGAAAAACATAGTGGAAATAACTCATCTGAACAGTCCAGGTAATATCTTTAGGGGAGAAATATCAGCATTAAAATTATATGGGACGTAAATATCTGCTAAGCAGTTAAGGTGTCTTATCAAATGGGTTAAAGAGAAATATTTTTGTGCTATTCTTTGAGGATTGCTAGAGCTTATTGTATTGAATAATTTTCGTCTTATTGTGGAAGAAGGAGAAGAAGCTAAGAAGACTTCAATATGTTAATTTAGTAGTTGAGAAATATGTTGCCATATTTGGAATGTTGAAGGAGCAGAGGGATGGTCTAACTTTAGGAAGAATTAAATTTTCTGTAACTGGGTGGCTGGGAGAAGGGTTGGTTGGATCTTTTGCTTTGTACCTAATTGTGTCAAGAGTCTGAGATTTCTAAAGAGAGATTCTGGGATCTCATTATGTGCATGATGATCCAAACAGTTAGTGTTGGTGGCATTGATAGCTGTGCCATAGGTTTTAGAGGCAAATTTTGCATAAAGTGTTATCTATGTGCTGCAAAGATTTATTCTTTTTCTTTCAGTAAGTCAGGTACATTTGAGCATGTAATTATGGTCATGTATATTTAGGCTTTTAGATGTAACCCCTATACACAGAAAATGAGAGAGTCCAATGGTGCTGGACTGCTACAGCAATAGATTTCTTGAAAGATTATGAATGAGGGGGGAAAGCCACTCACCAAACTGGTTGAGATATGATTTCTTGGAACCACTAATGTGTAGGGATTGAGCTACTTTTAATGTAAATTAGAGTAACAAAAAAAGTATTTCTGCTTTTGGCATGCCCTCAGATGCTTTTTAAAATAATTTTACTACATATGCAGCAGACCATAAAAATACATAGAATTGTTTGGAATGTTTTAGAATTTTATATAAATGGTATACTGGAGTTAAGAGGACTGGGATGAGGGAGTAGAGCAGTGTGTGTTCTGTTTTTTATTTTAAAAAAGATCTGAAACAAATATAGTAAAATGTTAACATTTGTTAAATATGGATGGTAGATATGCAGGTGTCTCAAATTTTTATTTCTGTGTTTTTCTGTATGTTTGAAACATTTGGTTATTTTTTTAAATGAAAAGAAAAAAACAAAGACAAAAATCAGCATAATGTTTCTAGACTCTAAGTGTCATGGGAATATTTAATACCAGCTTGTCTTGAAATGTTTGCATATTGACCTCTGAGACTCGGGATATTTGAATAGTTTAAACTGAGTGAAATCTTTTTC
Source organism: Suncus etruscus (assembly GCF_024139225.1). NCBI lineage: Eukaryota > Metazoa > Chordata > Mammalia > Eulipotyphla > Soricidae > Suncus > Suncus etruscus. The sequence continues at coordinate 21,974,972 of NC_064867.1, read as the reverse complement.
ATTGGATGACATCTTGACTTTGCAAATTGAACATGTCCTCTATAGAACTCTTGAAGTCTTGTTACTTCCTCTGGTTCCCACTTTTCTAAATTAGTAACAGTTAAAAATTTCACTAATTACTCCGTCCAGAAACCTAGCAAATATCTAGTATTTTTTCCCAACTTCTCACATTCAAATAATTGATTCAGTCTCCAAATATAAACAGCACATCCAAATTTTTATCTCCTGCTGTCACCAACTCATTTTGGGTCATCTCTTTTCCTCCATAGGAATGCCTCAATAGCTTCCTAACTAAGATCTGATTCTTCCCTTACCAACTCTTCCAGAATATGAAAAGTGATTTTTCTTTAAAAGGTGGAAATCAGATCATTGTAGTTCTCTACCTAAATGTTTAAAATGACTTCATGAAACACATACATCTAACCCTGACTCTAAACAATACATAGTTGTATTTGTTCCCTGCATGTCAGCCTCTTCTGCTCCCTTCTCTGAACGGAGTTCCTTGTACCACCTCTACTTACTATTCTGAAACATCATGCCCCTCCCCACCCTAAAAGCTTTCTTATTTGTCATGGCCTCTCCATGGAAGCAGTCTGTACAGCCAGGTCCCTTCCATAATTAAATCGCATGTTAAGACTCTCCCTGACCATTGATTATCAGGTAGAGCTCTTGATTCTTATTACTAATGATTTTTGCTTTATTCTTAGAACTTTTAACTACTTTCAGGTACTTCATTGGATTAATGGAATGAGTGTCTTGTGTCATTGTTATTTGACACTGGGTTTTGGCTTCATGGGACTTAAAATCCTTGCATAATTTGGAATAACCCCTGCAATTCAATATACATATTTATATATGTATATGTATATATATGTATATTCTCTGTAGATGTTAACAGTAGTGGAGAATCACATTATCTTAGTGCCTTGCATCTTGAACATGTTATATACAATGCTTCTCTTATATTACTTAACCAAATTCTGACTTAGAATTGAATAATGAAGGTGAAATGAAGAAACTGCTTGCAATGAACTTTGGTGAAGGTGGCAGTAGCAGAAGTGGTTCATCTGGCTTCTAGAAATGTAAATAACATTGGTTATATTATACTAAACTATCGATGAGTCCCAATATAGTGAACAGAAGACTTAGTCTCTCTATTCAATAAAGGAAACTTTCTAGTTGTCACTGGACCTGTAGTATGATCTCAGGCCTTATTCTTCACCTATAAATGTACATACCCAGCTTTTTGTGATGCTATGAGTTACCCAAATAATGGAATTTTTAAACTTTTGCTCTAGATTGTTGTTTATTATTTTTATTGGGGAACCGTTGCTTTTAATTAATATATTAATATTTAAATGACATAGATTATATATAACATTATCATTCAGTATAAAGACTTCTGGTAGATATCTATCACCAGACAACATACCAAGATTTGTTATTGTTTAAATTAGCCCTAACAATAAGTGATGATGAGCATATTTTTTATATCCCTGTGGCCATCAGTTGGTCTTCCTCAGAGAAGTGCCTGTTCATTTCATCTCTCCATTTTTTTTCATTGCAGCATTTTTATTAATAATTTTTATTTTGACCAAAGTGGATTACAAATCATTCAGAGTAGTATTTTAGGTACATAATGATATTGAGTCAGGAGAATTCCCACCACCCATGTTGTCCTCCCTCCACCCTTGTTCCCAGCATGAATCCCAAATTCCCCTCATTTGCCCCCAGGCTATTATATAAGTGGTCCCTTCTGTGTCTAGCCTTTTGTAGATTGGGTTTCTATTCTGTTGTCATTGGCTTTGGATTTAGTTGTTTAAGTATGATCATTTTTTTTATTTCTACTCAATGTTCATACAACTGTTTGGTCTTGGTGTCCTCCATTATCTCCCCTTCAATTTGTGAGGCAGAACAAGATGGTTCAAGTTATGTGGTTCTGTTTGAAGGTAGGTAAAAAAAAAAGAAAAAGAAAAAAGAGAAAAGGGGGGGTTTAATGGGGTTTTTAGATTTTGTGGAGTTAACCTGTGTGTGTACTTTGTATATCCTAGATATCAAAACTTTTTCTGATGTGTTGAGCGCAAAAATTTTCTCCCATTAAGTTAGCTACCTTCTAATTTTAGCCCTTGTTTCTTTTGCCATATAGAAATATTTTAGTTTGACATATTACCATTTATCTAAGTATGATGCTATAGATCCTGCCATAGGCATTCTATCATCAAAGATTTCTTTGAGGTCTATATCTTGGAGTGTTCTGTTATGTTTTCTTGAATTAATTTTATGGATTTGGATCTAATCTAAAGGTCTTAAATCCACTTTGAATTTATTTTTGTGTAAAAGTAAATTTTCTTATACATGGTTATCCAAATTTTTCAGCACCATTTGTTGAAGAGACTGTCCTTCTTTGTTCCATTTTAAATTCTTGGCTCCTTGTCAAAGAATAGTTGACCATATATGTTGGTATTTGTCACTAGATATTCTATTCTTACTCATTCGTCTGAAAATCTGTCCTTGTTCCAGTACCATGCTGTTTTGATCAGTATAGCTTTGTAGTGAAGATTCAAATTAGGTAATGAGATACCTCCCTGCTTATTGCTTTTCAATATTAATTTGGCTAATCTGGGTCTTTTATGGTTCCACACAAACTTTATAATTGATTTTCTAAATCCTTGAGGAATATCTAAATTTGAATAGGCACTGCATTCAATCCATATATTAATTTAGGTAAGATCATCACTTTGATAAATTAAATTTTTCCAACCCATGAGCATGGGATGTTCTTCCATTCCATAGGTCCTCTTCAATTTTTTCTGAATTTTTAAAAGCTTTTTTGATATAGATCACTCACCTCTCTTGTTTGGTTGATTACTAAGTACTTAAAAATTTTGGATCCTGCTTTAAACGGAATAAACTATTTGATCTTTTTATCCTCTAAGTTGTTATTTGAAAAAGGAATGCAACTGTCTTTTCTGTATTTGTATTTGTATTTCTGTATTTGTAGCTGGCCATTTTTATGTCTTGCTTTATTGTTTCTAGGAGTATTTTTGTGGACTCTTCAAGGTGTTTGATGTATATTATCATGTCATCTGCAAATAGAAATCGTTTAACTTCCTTTTTTCTGAGTTGTATTTCTGTGATTTCCTTCTCTTGTCTGATTCCTTTTGCTAGGATTCTAATATTATGTTGAATAAGAGTGGAGACTGTAGACATCCTTGCCTAGTGCCTGACTTTATTAAAAAATGTTTTTAGTTTTTAAGAATAGGATCAGGGCCAGAGGAATTGCACAGTAATAGGACATTTTTGCGTTACATGCAGCTGACCCAGGATGAACCTGGGTTAGATTCCCAGCGTCCCATATGGTCCCTCAAGTCAGGAGTGATTTCTGAGCGCATAGCCAGGAATAACCCCTGAGCATCACCAGGTATGGCCCAAAAGCCAAAAAAAGAATAATGGTAGCTGTGAAATTTTTAGATAGCTATTACTATCTTAAGGAAAGTTCCTTCCACACCTATTTTTCTGAGGGTTTTCATCATGAATGGGTGTTAGATTTTATCAAATTCTCTCTCTACATTGATTGGTCTGATCACGTGGTTTTTATCCTTCCTTTTACTAATGTGGTGTATGATGTTGATTGATTTGTCTATATTGAACCATTCTTTCATCGCTGAAATGAAACTCACTGGTCATGATGTATAGTCTTTTTGATGTGTTGTTAGATTTGGTTTCTTAAGATTTTCTTAAGGTTTTTACATTCATGTTCATTAGTGAGATTGTTCTGTATTTTTCTTTCATGATGGTATCTTTGTCAACTTTGGAAATGAGCATGACATTAGTTTCATAGAAGGAATTAGGGAGGATTCCCATCTTTTCTATGTTTTGGAAGAGTTAAAGATCAATGGTAGGAACTCTTCTCTGAATGTTTAAAAAAATTCATCTGCAAACCCCTCTGATCCTAGGAGAGTTTCTCAATTTCTGTTTCAATTTCCTTAGCTGTGATTGTCCTGTTTAGGTTTTTACTTCCTCCTCATTAAGTGTCAGGAGATATTTTTTCTGAAATCTGTCCATTTATTCTAGGTTCTCTAGCTTAACTGAATAAAGTTGTTCACAAAAAGCTCTCATGATTTTTGGGATTTCTTGAGTTTCTTTTGTAATCTCTCCCCTTTCATTTATGATCAGATTTATTTTTCTCTTTTTTCCTTGTAAATCTTGCCAGTGATTTGTCTATCTTGTTTTTTCTTTTTTTGTTTTTATAATTGATTAATTTACTTAAGAATCATGGTTACAGTGTTGTAATATAGTTTTTTTCACAATTGCAAAGTTGTACATAATTGAACTTTAGTCATACAATGTCCAATACTCTTCACCAATGCACATTTACCGACACCAATGTCTCCAGTTTTCTACCCGCTCTCTCCCCTGCCTGCCTCTGGGGAAGACATTTTTCTTTCTTCTTTGTACTCTCTCTCTTCATTGTTTTATTCTGTTAGGCTCTGGTTTGCAGTATTGTTGCTGAAAGGGCATTATATCTATTACTTTATCTCCTTTGAGCAACCAATTCTTGTCTAGAAAGGTCATTTCCAACTCTCATTGTCCTAGTGGTCCCTCTGCCCTAATTGCACTTCCCTGCTATTTGTGGCAAATTTCCTATCCTGGACTGGTCTATCTCGTTTTTTTTTTCTTTTCTTTTGCATTTTTGTTTTTTCTTTTCAAAAACAAGCTCCTGGACTCATCAATTCTTTGTAAAGTTTTCTTAGTTGCTATATTATTAATTTCTTTTCTGATTTTTAGTTTTTTTCTTCCGTTCTTGTATTTGGGTTTCCTTGATGTTGGTTTTTCAGATATTTAAGGTGTCCCTTTAGGTTGTTGATTTTGTTTTTTCTTCTTTCTTAATGTAGGCTATGTGTTTTCCCCTAATTACTGCTTTTGTTCTGTCCCATGTATTTTGGAAATATGTTTCTTATTTTTATTCATCTCAAGGAATCTTTTTATATCTTCCTTGATTTCTTCTTTGATCCAGTATGTTGAGCAGCATGTTGTTTAGTGTAGGTGATAGATTTTCGTTACATCTTCTTTTTACAGTCAGTCTTGATATATGTGGCATTGTGGTCTTATCATTTGGGAAATCCAAGTCAAGACAACAATGAGATGCCATCTTAAACCAGTGAGGATGGCACATATCAAAAATACTGAGAACAATCTCTGTTAGCAGGAATGTGGTGAGAAAGGAACTCTGATCCACTACTGGTGGAAATGCTACCTGTTCTAACCCCTATGTAAAACAGTATGGAGGGTTCTCACTAAACTCAAATTGAACTGGCATATGACTCAGAAATCCCACTTTGGGGTATATATCCCTAGGATCACTACTCATTGCATAAAATAGCTAATGTAGAATAAAGCAGCCCTGGATGGGGCTGGATGGTGATGGGATGGATGGAGGGGCCTTTCTCTGCTGGCCCAGCCCATGTGTCTGCAACCCTCTCCATCAGTGGGTCTGAGGGTTCAGGGTAGCGGCAAAGAAATACTCCACAGACAGGTATCAGGAGACATCAGTTTTATTCAGTGGAAGAAGACTGAAGACATAATCTCCCGCCTTCCTCAGACCCTTGCTTTTATTGACAAGAATCAGGTACCACCCTAGGGTGGGAGCAGAATACCAAGTAAAAAATAATCCAATATACTATCACCAGGTCACACCCTAGGGTGGGGCACAATTATTGATTAGGGTAGGATCAGTAACAACAACAGACAAATGGATCATGAAGATGTGGTATATGTATACTATAGAATAATACATAGTTATAAGAATGATGCAAGCATGCAATTTGCAGCAACATGGATGGAACTAGAAGATACTATGTTAAATGAAGTAAGTCAGAAGAAGAAGGATTAATACATAATGATATTATTTGTAAGTTGTATTTAGAATAGCTGCACAAAGAACTACAATGGTATAAATGGTAGTTGTCTAGAACACCATTGGCCCCAAAGCATAGCATGCAGAAGTGAAGAAACTGAGTGGAAGAGGAGACAAACAAAAGCTTATATTCTATCTTATACTTCAAGGAGTCCTGCAGCATCAAATACAGCTGTTTAGGTTGAGCAGGTTTTCCATCTACTGCTTTTTTTATAAATGTCTACAATAATGTTCTAATGCTCTTAGCCACAGAAACAGGTGCAGAATGTGTTTGGAAACCATGGACTCCCACTACAGTGCTTACTATACGAATTTTTTAGTGTCTTGGTTTAATAAGTCTATAACAACTTTTTAATCTTTCTGTTTAGTGGTCCTTGGAGATAAAGTCTCCCTTGTTTTACATTGGAGTGCTATATTATATTAGATTCAAAATATAGTGCTCATTAAGATATTTTAAAATATTCTAATCTATTTATTTACATTTGATTATACCGGCTAACATGATCTAATATTTATGTCCAGAGATACTATTGGATAAACAACTGCATACTGTAGACTCTTGCTACAGTGCTCATATATTGAATATGTTATTGCAATATTTTTAATTCAAACTACTTTACTATTATATCATAATGCCCGTGATTTCAGTTTGCTTTCAGAAAAGGAACCTGGATACTCAAGACTCATTACATGATATTTCATGATGTAGACACATTTTACGTGCTCACTAACCATATTGTTTAGTATTCTAGTCCTGAAGCACTTCCAGCTCTAATTCCCACACCTCTAAAACAAAACAAAGCAAAAAAAAACCCACAAAGAGAAAACCCCACCAATACATATATCATTGCCTTGTATTCCTCTTCTCAAAACCCTCCATTTAGGTACAATGATTCCCAAAGCCTTGCATGTCATTCTTCTCTCCTGCCAAAACTACTCTAACCAACTCTTTGCTTTAATATTTCTCAAATAAGATAGTTCATATTCATACTATAAGTACTCTTTTATACTTATTCATCTTTACTCCAGAAAAATTTCCTATTTATTTATTCTTTTGCCTCCCATTTACTTAAATGTAAACTTCATTGGCTACAATAACAGTACCACATATATACTTATTTATTTTTCTAATATATTCTTTCATGCTATAAACTATTATCATGTTGTACATTTAACTAGTGTTTATATTATATTACAATAATACTTCCTGAAAAAGGAACCCATATCCTTTTGGCCCTTCAGATGTGCCACACACCTAGAAAAATGACCTGATGGTATATTTCAACTATGGTGAGTAAAGAAAATATATAAGTAGAAAGAGAAAAATTTAGCCATTACTTCATTTCTTATTTTCAAAATATTAAAATTAAGGAAAGGGATGGCTTGAATATTTGGTGATAATTTATACTAAATGAGTTCTGGAGTTCTAATTTTACAATAGACTGAGTTATTTAGTATCATGAGACAGAGATTGCTTGCTATCCAACAATGGACAGAGAAATTATAAAAGAAAACCAAGTATGCTATGTAGGAGAAATTGGAGTTGAATAAATAAAAGGTTATTGACAAGTCCACTGTAACAAAGAGTTCATTTTTGCTACTAGAAACACAATAGAATTATATATGTACACTTTCTTTTGGCATTAGACATTGTCACAGAATTATTTTTTCTTTACCAATGAAACATAGATAAAAATGACAAGTCACTTCTAGACAAAAATTCTAAAGTAGTGTACTGCTTGCCACATTCCTTTCTATTCTATTTGTGAGGTGGAGGCACATCCAGTGAACTCAAAGATTGCTGCTAGCTTTATGCTCAGTGATTGCTACTAGCAGCAGCACTGGGCAACAATATGGTTTGCCAGACCTGAACCAAGTCAGCCATGTGCAAAGCAAGCACCTTATCCGCTATATTATCTCTCCAGTAGGGCCTAAAGTTTGGATAAAGGAGACAGGATGATTTATTAATGAGCCACTTTGGTGGTTCTAAAAAAATTAGTATCTGCAAAAATGACATTTTGTGCAAATTGGCAAAAAAAAAGTGTTGAGATACTTTTGAAAAAAATATAAACCTGTTTTGGAGCACTGTTTGTCACTAATTTCTCTTTAAAGGAATGTGAGTAGAAATAAGATAAGCCCATGGTAAAGTCCAGTCTTCAGAACATCTGTGATGACTATTTATCTATTCCTTCAATAATATCTTTGAAAAGTGTACCAGTGGGTTTAATTGCATAATAGAAACAGCCCAGCCACTTCGGTTGACATGGAACTGAGGAAAACCACTGACTTTCCAAGGAATTTTATTGTCTGTTACTGCAGTAGAGACTAACCTATATGTATTTATATGTGAGTTTTTGGACAGGCCCAAAATTTGTTTTGAGATGTGATGAATTTGTGTCAACTACCAGGAAAGTAATATTTAGAATCAAAGCTGATGTTAAGGCTAGAATTATTACTTTCCTATTCACCACATAAAACATTAATATATAAGGTAAATGGTATATGCGCTAAAAGGGTTCAAGAAACTTAATTTTCCTCCATTGAACAAAAACTAACTAAAGTTAGTTCCTATATTTGAATTCATCATTTCTCTAAATAAACTTTCTCGTCATTGTACTCAAGACCAAAACTTTAGAAGAAAACCCATTCATTCTTGCCTTCCAATGTACCAAGGGGCTGTAGGACACAAGAGCCAGGAGAAATCTATTTGTGTGATGTGGAGGTCACCAAGGAGAGCTAAAAGCTTCTAAAAACCTCTCCATCAGAAGAGATTAAATTGGCATCTGCACAGAGCTTTCTATCATCCAGCAAACCTCTTCCTTGAGGATAAAAGCCATTCAATCAGCTACATGTTTCACTCTTCTGACTGAGAGCTTAAAAGAGCTTCTGAAAAGGAGATTAAAGAAGCATGGATTCTTGGAGGTTATTTATTTGGGTACCACACAAGATGACCTCTTTGTACCCACCTCAATTAGGAGCATTTCTAACACTATCAGATCATAGCGGATCAAGGTCTTTTTTAAAGGATCATAACAATGACAATAACAATCATCATTTAAACCCCTATTCTCTCAAATCACTAGACATATTTATATTCGTATTTTAATCCCAGTTGCCTACTGAATTGTATGACTATGATAATCCTAATTTTAAGGTGAAGATAAAGGCCTGTTCAGGATACTACTAAATGGAACCTAAGGTAATCTAATTTTAAAATCCAGTTCTTAATTACTACATTTTTATGGATTTGGAAATTTACTTTTGCAAAAGATCATTGAATTAATTGATTGCTCTATCTTTATTGGGAGTTTTATTCTTTCTTTGTGTAGAAAAAGATGTAAAATAATAGTACATCTTCTAATTCATTATATTCAGATGTCATAAATATAATACAATGCTAATCAGCTTCTACTTACTGTTAAGACATGAGTGATTAGGCAGGCAAGTAGGGACTAATTTAGTAAGAAGCTACATATTGGGAAAAGGCTTTCCAACTTTCTCACAGGGCAGAATGCATTAAGCAAACAAAATCTGACAAAGAATCTGATATGTAAAGTAGCGACAAGTGGTATTTTATCAGTATTTTATGTTCAAATATTAATATATATTATATTGGGAATTTTTGAGAATAGTAGCTAGCATATACTACTAGACTTCTATGTGTGAAGATTCAATTAGTATAGATAGCTTCTTATCAAGTCAGTGTTTTGAAAATTTGTGAAGTTTTTTCTCCCTATGCAGTTGTGCCTTTCCTTTTCCCCCCGTGCCAGAGAGTAAACCCAGGGTTTCATTCTACTAGATATATATATCCTTGGATATAGCTCAGCAGCAGGATATATATAGCTCCATATATATATATATATATAAGAAAACAACTCTTTCCTTTTATACAATTTATTTATCACCTTTCTCCATTGTCTTCTACGATTGTCTTCAGAAAGTTAAAGAATTCCTTCAATTTCTTTTTTGTTATGGCCATTATTACAATATTTAGAATAATTTAGCTATTTGAATCACAGAACTTGCAGGGGATAAAAGAAAAGCTATCTTTCAGTCCTCTAGATTTCACAGAATCATCTTCATGGTTTTTCAGCTTTGTAGGACAGAGTTCTACCTTCATATCTTGCTAACTGTCTGAGACTAGACAAAATATTTAACATTTCTAATTTTGTATTTCCTCTATAAGAATAAGAAATTAAGATATTAATAGTCACTCAATCACTCCTCAAATTATCTATAACAAGAATTTAATAAATTTTCACTTTATAGTTAGTTTCTCTACAAAGATAAGTTTATTATGCTATCAGATGTGGACAGATTGATACTCAAGGGATGATCTATCTCAAGAATCTCAAATATGGGCCGGAGAGATAGTATGGAGGTAAGGCATTTGCCTTTCATGCAGGAGGTCATCGGTTCGAATCCCGGCGTCCCATATGGTCCCCCGTGCCTGCCAGGAGCAATTTCTGAGCCTGGAGCCAGGAATAACCCCTGAGCACTGCCAGGTGTGACCCAAAAACCACAAAAAAAAAAAAAAAAGAATCTCAAATATTTGAGATTTAAATGAAGCATAATAAAAAATAGCAATAAAAATACCAAACATTGACCGATACAAAGGCCAACATGACATGAGAAAGAGTTTTATTAGGAAGAAAAAAACATTAACAGTTTTTATTTATCAAGAAAGTTTCTTGACCACGTGGTAATATTATATCTAAAAGAAGAAGTAATCTATGGATCAGTGGATATTTCTGGAATACATCTGATAAGCTAATATTGGTCGCCTGGTAAAAATCACATTTTACACATAAAAATTGAAATCTATATAGGCTTTCCCTTATAATAAAAATAATAAACATAAAAACTAGATTATTTTACATATTTAGTATTATAAATCCTCATGTAATAACCACTTGGAAACCAAGCGACAAGTATGATACTCTTAACAAAAATCCATGTGTTTTCATGCTAGCCCCCAGCATTTATACATATTCTATATTATTCAAGTAGTTAATGCACTTCATTATTAGCACTGTCCTTGTACTATTAATTCTTCTACCATCTTCATTGTGGAAGTTAAAGTTTATTGATACCCTTTTTAGTACACCATACATTTATTTACTCTTTTAGCATATCTGATTTATTATCCTATAGGTATGTGAATACTTTACTATGAAAGACTCGGGATAGGATTTGTAATTATAAAATGACACTTTGAAGCGTGCTTTTTGTTGGAATAAAATGTACAAGAATTTGGTGATTCTGGAACAAAACCCAAATGTTACAGGGGTGAGGAGGAGACTGAGTAGCAGGTAGAGTTCATAGGGGTGGAAGGCCTTGAAGAAAACATGATTTGTTAATGTTTGAAAAGGTGAATGGGTAAGCCATGTAAAGTGAATATTTGTTTAAAGAACTTCAACATCTTTGATTTGTTCTTGAAAATAATGTCATATTACTCTCCTACTTGATAGCTTTTAATAGTTTCTCACTCTCTTCTAGATAAATCCAAACTTTTTAGACTGATTGACATCAAAGGCATCTTTTATGATGTGTCCCCTGGCTGTCTTCCTAGGGATATTTTCCAGAAGCATGAATTAGCCTTGAAGCACTATTCATGCTCAACAGTGCACTGTCCTCTTAGTATAACAAGCAGTCTTATATTTTGTACATATTGTTTATTCAAACTTTACCCCCAGCCCCACCCCATTATCTCCTCTTCTGAGAAGCCTTCTTTGATAATGTCTTCCTCTAAAGCTGAGTTTGGGTTTCCTTAGTGAGCAGGCGTGTATATTTTACTTTAAATTTATGCCTCTTGGGTTATCATAGACTCTTCATTTCTTTATGGAATCTCTATACTTGACCAAAAGGAATTATAGTCTAATGAGGGAATAAGTAGGATTTATTAGCCCCTAAGGAGTCATTGACTAGCTATGATAAAAATATATGTTTTTTTCTTGTCTGGCAAATAAACTGACAGCCAGGGTGACCCTGTCCAACAACAAATACATGAATCTCATTAAGAAATTCTATGAAAGATTTAGAGTCCCTCTGTGCAAATTCCTGATCCTTGTTCATATATCAATGAATATCCAGCCTCTGCTCTGAGATTTCTTCTCTATGCTATACTTGTCTGAGGCAACACTAATTTTTCCATAAATGATACTTTTAAAAATTAGTTTTTGTGTTACTTCACAATGTTGGTTGAGTTGGTTGATGTGCCATATATGTTACATGCAGCCCTGAAAAAAACATATGATGCTTGAAGAATCACCAGAAGTCATTGCGGGGGGAGGTTGGGCCACATCCACCCACTGACACTCAGGGGTTACTCCTGGCTCTGCCCTCAGAAATTATCCCTGGCTTGGGGAATCGAATCTTGGTCCATCCTAGGTCAGCCACTTGCAAGGTAAACACCTTATACTGTGCCACAGTTCTGGCTTCAACCAGGAGTCATTTCTGAGCACAGAGCCCGAAAAATCCCCTGGTCATTACTGGGTATAGTCCACTATCCCTTAACATTTCCTCAGTAAAAAATTAAGAATATTTTTTCTCAAAAGAGACATTGCAACACCTAAACCTAATTCCTAATTTTATCTACACTGAATTGTTTATAATGCTCCTCTTATTTCTCAAGTGCTTATAACGGTATAAGTCTAAGCAAATATTCTTTTCACTTTAGAATAAACACACGATCCATTTCCTAAAAGAAATTTAAAGTAATTTAAAAATATTTATTAAATTAATAATTAAAGTATTATTTAAAATTATATTCATGCATTACTTTTATATGTTTTTATTTCTACCATCCAGTATGATTCAAAGTATGTTTATCTTCTGCAAAATAAAATTTTTAATCTAAACTTAGTTTTACTCTTTTACAAAATACCTCAAAAACCCATGCGTTGTTTTAAAATCCAATAATGGGGTCTCTGAGAGGTAATCAGGTTTTATATAAGAAAATATGTTCACATATTTTCATAGTAAATTTTTGATATCCCTTTAATGTAGGCTTTTAAGATTGCCCTAAATTAATCCTATGAAATTTAAGCTTTGTCTTGCCTTAGGTGGATGAACATTTTGGAGACAAGTAAAATGGATTATTTCACCTGACTTATTTATGTAAAGTGAAAAACAGGTCACAGCCTTTTTTATTTAAGCTGATCAACTTAATTATAACTCTTTGGATGCAAAACATTTGCAAATGTTTTCTGTGGTTTGGGTGTAACTTTCCTGCCAGAGGGGGGATGTGGGGTGGAGACGGAGAGGAGGGCTGCTTAGCTGAGTTCTGGCACCAAGTTCTTCAGTCCAGCTGCTCTCTGTTAAGTGTCAATGACCTTACTCAATAGTACCCAGACATTCAAAGTCCCTATAATGAGAAAACCAAATTATAGGTATGCAATTTTCACAGATTTCTGCCAGAATCTCCAAGCTGGTGACAAATTGATATACTACTGTCTGTATGGAAGGCTGGTTTTCAGAAAACAGGCCACTCAGATGAAATACTATACCTGAAGAGGTGCAATTTTAAACTTCTGAGGTATAAAAAACATGTCCTTCATTCAAGTCCCTCGTACAATGTTGAACTATAACGCGTATTTGTTTACACTTGGAAAGTCTTGCCAGAAGAACAAAACTTAAGAAAGAAAGATCTTTAGGAAAAAGGAGATCTGGGAAAAGAAACTAACAACTGAAAAATAATATTGGTTCTGGAATTCTCAAATTGCAAATTTTGATATTCATTTAAACATCTTTGAAATGTTGAAAATTAGGCAATAATTCGTAACTATACATGTTTCTTAAAGGTAACCTCCTAAGTAATGATGACAAAGTAATAATCACAATAGTAATAAAAATAACTGACATTTGTTAAGATTGTCCTACAAGCTAAGTTCAACTTTGAACATTTGATATCTGATATTCACAAATATTTTATGTGATAAGAAGAATCATTATCCCCTTTTAGATGGAGACATTGAGCACCTAGAGGATTACAATTGTTTGAGATAGTAGAGTTAGGGAATAGCAGGACAAGACAACTATTTAATTTGTTCTCTAAACTATGTGCTCAATCACCAGATTGTATCTTTGTACAACAGTATATTTTCTCATAAGAGCAGAGGCAACATTGGCTGTGTGTTTTTGACAAGAGCTACATGTTAAATAAATGATAAAGCTAATGCCCAAAAGATCAAGTTATAACTGAATGTATATCAGCTCAGTAGAGTCAATAGCCAAACTGAGTTTAGTTAGAAATTCCTAAATGCAAGACCATAGAGTCCCTAACCCTACAATTTTTCATTGCATTTGAGAATAAACATAATAATCTCCATTTCAAAGTGTTTTTCCAGGGGAATTTAAAATCACTAATCTAAGTTTCTTTTTCAAATGCTTGTTGAGTATCTACTTTTTGCTTGTGAACCAGATTGAAAAAAAAAATGCAGCCGTGACTTCAAGGTGCTTGAACATCAAAATCTGTGGGGAAAAATGGATAGTAGCAACAAGAAATAAGCAGCTATAATTCAGCACAATAAAAATCTAATGAAATAAGAGTGAGGAACAGTAATACATAATTCCAAGAAAAGTAAAAGTACAAGAGTATCAGAAAATTATTTGCAGAAGAAATACCTTTAATGTGAATTATCTGAAAAGATGAAAATATAGTATTTAGAGAAGGTGGTTTGGAGGAAGAACAAGAAGGCATGTTTTGGATACAAATTCAAATATTGGTTCAACCACTATACATGCAAGAACTATTTTTTGAACTTTTGCCTATGTAGATGAATTGATTGATGATAGGAATGTGCATTGTTTTTAAAGGAGCTGAAAGAAGTCGTATTTTTGCTAGATGGACTACAAGATTAAAGGGTCACATGACAGGGAAGGAAAGGTCATGTTTCCCAAAAACATGAGATGTAGAATATATGGCAGAATGTTTACCAAGGTCTGAGCCTGAGCTCAACACATATAGGAAACAAAAGGAGAAAAAAAAAAAAAAGAATTGTGAGGAGGCAGAACAAAAACAAAACTGCCTATGTGAGGCTTCAACCAAACTCTACTGGGAGCTCTATATGTGGTGGCCAGAAACGTAAAAATATATTACTGTGAAAGATTTGTAATACACATTGATCCAAATAAAAAAAATTAGAGGCACATATCAAAATATTGCCTTGTCATGTCCAACAAAAATTTATTGTATTCAGAAAAAAAAAAGATTTTTTTAAAATGATAGCCAAGGGACAGAGAAATAGTACAGCTTAGGTAAGGTGTTTGCCTTGTATGCAACTGACCCATGCTTGATTCCCAATACCCCTGTGTACGGCCAGGGTTGAATCCTGAGTGTAGTGCCAGGAGTAACCCCTGAGCACAACTGGTGTGTCCCCATCCAAATAGCATCCTATTTATCCTTAAGTGGGTAAGTGGAGGGTGTTATTAAATTTCATTTTGCAATGGACAAATTGAGTAAAATCAATGGTATTTGAGGAAAATCAAATGTCACTTGATTTTTTTCAAGTAATAGTCTGTTTTCTTGAGATAATAGTCTATCATCCTCTGAACACTTGTAGTTTTTTCTTCTAGTCTGGGATGGAGTTTCAGTTCGTGGGTGGATACAGGTGTCATTATACAATGAGATGGTCATTCATTTGAGAGCAGTGTGGTTGTACTTTAGTCACTTTTATATCCTACCCCATCAACATTCTTTCTAATTCTTCCATGATCTTAGAGCTCATTTGAAAACCTGGTAGTGTGAGGGGCATAAGTCATTTGTAAAAAGTATTATTTGTTTAAGCAGTGGAGGAAATAGCTTTGCATATACAAAGACATGGTTCTAGAATCTAGCCCAATCATTTTCAACCACTTTATACCAACAGAGAGGCGGGAGTTCATGGGCTAGAAGTCAACAGCCATTGCTCTATATTATACTTCTTTACTTCTCAAAGGATTCACTTTTTACCCTCAATAAACGGTTACTATTCACTTTCATTCTCTACTGCTTACCTGTCTGGTTTAACCATGAACCAAAAGCAATCTACCAGGAACATATATTGAAGCACATTAGAACATTGACTGGAATAAATCAGTTGTAGAAATCATTATTTCATTAAAACAAGACAATGACAATAATAACAATAATTGTTGATAATGATAATAACAATAACAAAATAATAATATAATGCCAAGATAACATTTCCCGAGCATTTTGTATGGCAGGTACTTTCCTAATAATTTCATCATTTTCATCTTATTTTCTGTATACCTGGATCCTTTCTAAATGTATTAAAAAGATATAAATCATGAACTATAAAATGTATATTAGAATTATATAACTATATATGATATATAATTATATTACTAAGCATATAATTATAATAAATTTATAATTATGTAGTTACAATTATTAAAAACTTTCCAATCTCTATTTTTCTTTATAATTTAATTGAGTTAACAATGATTTACAAAACTGTATGTTTTAAGGGAATAATTTCGAAAGTCTTAAAACTGTTACCATATCATATACTAATATCCCTCTTTTACTACCCATTGACTCATTTACCATTAAATAAACCTTTTATACATACATAGTCACTTGGGTTATGTTTTACTAACTCCATGATGCGGTTTCTTCTGACTTCAAGATGAGGAATTAGGTCACTGATGTTACAGGAGCCACGAGTAGAATGTGGAGAGGTTCTAATTCAAACCAGATAGTCTTGTTCCTGAGTTCTTGATCTTAATCAGCAGCTAAAATAAATTTAAACTAACTTTAGTCTATTTCTATTTCCCCCCACTGTTTTCTAATGTCTTCAAACAATGATGCAGCTTTGAGAAGACCATCTCTTTAAAGAAAAAAACTTTATTGATTGATTGGTTTTTGGGCCACAACCAGTGGTGACCAGGGGTTACTCCTAGCTTTGCATTCAGAAATCACCCCTGGCAGGCTGGGGTACCATATGGGATGCCAGGAATGGAACAGCGTCCCTCCCCTGTGGGCTGCATGCAAGACAAATGCCCTACTATTGTGCTATCTCTTTGACCCCGGAAGATCATCTCTATACATAGAAGAAAGGAAGTGGAAAACATATTGGGAGATGTAATGGATCAGCTCGGTCCATCTGGGCTTAGAAGTCCAGACTCCAGCACCAAGATCCTGTGCTTTGAGGAACATCTTATTTCCTTAAATTCCTATTACAAGCATAAAAATTCCATTCTGTTGTCTTGTGTTTCTTCATCCCCCTTGACCCTTCATGCTTATGTATCTATATAAAACTAATAAAAACTTGAACAGGAAATATAAAATCACCATGAAACCAAACCAAACCTGCAGCAAGACCTCAGAGGGCCCCATGCAATCAGAACTGTGTGAAGTTATTTTCTGGGAGCTGTAAACCTAATAGTTTGCTCTGTGCAAGGCACAGCTGCAAGGCTCTGGGGACAGATATGCCCCTTGTTGGAAAACAGAAGGGCTTATAAAATTATTTTCACAAAATTTTTCTTTAATATTTTCAAACTACCTCAGGCACTCTTTCCCTTCTGCCCTACTTTGCTAAATAACTGGGATTCTGGGAGAAGCAATGATGAAGGGATAATGATTTTCTTCCATTTATTACTATTGATAAATAGAAAATTATTCTAATAAAATTTTCTTTCAACATTTGAATAAGTCACTTAAAAAGAATTTTATTTAGGAAGCTTTGGAAAATATTGTATGTACATCTGTATATATGTATGTAAGGAAGAGGTCACCCAAAGTATGGCTTTAATAAGGAAATTCCCTTATTTCCAATAATATTGCTAATATCCAAGACAGTCTTACTTTTGCTTTGAACCACATTGCCCTCTTCTCCTTGTTGACATGACTTTTCCAACACCTTTTTGTTTCTCATGTTCCCCAAAATTCATTCTTCTTTGTACATTTCAGTACAATTTTTCTATATTCCTGGGCATAGGGATTGTCTTTTGTCTGTTTTCTTTACCTTGTTTTCCTTTTAAGAAATCCGTGCTCCTTTCATTTGTACTGAGCTTTTAATTCTTTATGCATTAAAGATTTGAATTCAGAGGCTGAAGCGATAGCATGTTAGGGCATTTGCCTTGCAGGTGGCTGACCCAGGGTTCGATCCCTGATATCCCATATGGTCCCTGAGCCAGAAGCAATTTCTGAGCACATAGCCAGGAGTAACCCATGAGCATCACCGGATGTAGCCCATAAAAAATAAAATAAATAAGATTTGAAGTCAGAGTCCATTTAAAATCTTGCGTTGACAATATTTACATGTGAAAATGAGAAAAATGTATACGATTTTGTGGCATAATAAGTATTTATTATCTGACTAGTCTCTGTTCAGGCATTTAGTTTTTACACTACACATTATGGAAGGTAGAATGAGTGTCCTGTTTTATGGATGAAGAGAGTTAGAGAGCAAAACTCATGTCCCAGGTCATAGATGTCCTAAGTAAAAACCTGTAATTACCTTGTGGTGTTGTGACTCAGAAGTCCTTGATTTGAACTCTTTTTAACTCTTTCTCCCAAGCAACAGGGTTCTTGTGAAGATAAAGAAATGATATGTAGTGAGCTGGGACAATAATACAGTGGGTAGGGTGCTTGACTTGCAGAGTTTACCCAGATTCTATTCACAGTACCACATATAATCCCCTGAACACAACTAAAGTACTTCTTGATTTCAGTTCTAGGAGTGACTTCTGAATTTTGGTGGATGCCCCCAAAAACAAATTAAAATATATGAAAAATAAATGACAATGGAATTCCTCCCTTTTTAGCAGAGAAGTCCCTGTCTCTGAAATAGTGCAATAAATACTGTGTGTGTGTGTGTGTGTGTG
The DNA here is from genome assembly GCF_024139225.1 of Suncus etruscus. NCBI lineage: Eukaryota > Metazoa > Chordata > Mammalia > Eulipotyphla > Soricidae > Suncus > Suncus etruscus. The sequence goes on along the minus strand of NC_064867.1, from coordinate 21,956,221 downwards.
TGTGTGTGTGTGTGTGTTATGTACAGCCAAATCCAAACTTATGTCTCTAGGTGCACTCTAAAAATATGTCTAAATGTTGTTATGGAAGTTTATTAGTGTATTCTTTTAAGGCTATGTTGTATCAAGTCACATACATTTCACATTAAATATCATACAAAAATATCTGGCTATATCTAAATTTGACTAAGCAATGCTTTTTTTAAAAACTGTGTTGTTTTCATTTGGGAGGACTAAACCAAGCAGTTCCAAGACAAAATCAAAATACAATCTTGTTTTTTTCAAAAGATGGAAAAGTTAGGCCAGAGAGATAGCACAGTGATAGTGTGTTTGCCTTGCATCTGGCTGACCTGGGACAGACCCAGGTTTTATTCCATTCATCCCATATGATTCCCCAAGCATGCCAGGAATAATTTCTGAGTGCAGAGCCAGGAGTAACAACTGAGCACAACTGGGTATGACCCAAAACCAAGAAAACAAATGTAAAAAATGGAAAAGTGAGTGGTAAAACAAAAATGCTGCAATAGAGCAGATGGAGATAGGTGTTCTCAATCTACATTTACATTTCCCTAGAAAACGGTACTCTTCCATAGCCTTTATATAAAAAACAGTATCACGTAAGGTAAAATTATAGAGGTTGGAGTGGTGGCGCAGCAGTAGAAGCATTTGCCTTACAAGCATTGACCTAGGACAGGACTGTGATTTGATCCCAGGAGTCCCATATGGCCTCCCAAGTCAGGAGCGATTTTCTGAGCACATAGTCAGAAATAAACCCCTGAGTGTCACAGGGTGTGACCCCCCGAAAAAGCAAAAATGAATAATAAAAATAAAAAAATAAAGTATAAAGTAAGAGAGTTGGGAAATTCAAAGAAGGGTTTAATTAAAGTTCTGATGCCAGAATGTTTAAATTCAGAAAAATTGTAGCAAAATAGGCTTATGTCATCAAATAGTGTTCTACATTACATTACACTACTCTACACTCAGCAACTCAAGTCCAGCACTCTTAAAGCAGTAGTTCTCAAAGTATGGACTCTTTACCAGCAACATCAGCTATCACCAGCACTTATTGGTCCAGAAAATCTGAGGATTTGAGAGGCTAAATATCTGCTTTAATGTCTTTAAATCACTTCTGATTCTTTGAGTTTACACTTGATAATCATTGGCCGCAGGTGCTGAGAAGAGGTACAAAGGGTGCATTTGTCAACGCATAGCTGGAAGAAAAAATACAGTCTTGTTTACATAAATTATTGGGACCCAACCATCGCCTTTCTATCACATTTTACCCTTAATTGCTTTTGTGCCCAAAGCCAGCATTTAGTTGTAAGAAACTCTTTAGCGCTTCACAAAAAATTAGTGGTGGGAATGTTGCACTGATGAAAAGGGGGTGTTCTTTATGTGACTGAAACCCAACTACAGTCATGTTTGTAATCATGGTGTTTAAATAAAGATTAATAATAATAATAATAAATTGTCTGACTCCTCTTTAAAGAATTACAGATAGCATAGAAGCTAACCAATTCATTTCTGAGAAGAGGGTCTGCCACTTACATACTTTGTGACTAGAAAATTTTCAACTGATAACCAGTTTTCTCTTGGAAATAAGAGTTAGACTATGTTAAGTCAAGAATATCTGTTAATTTGTACAGAAATACAAGCAAAATTTGTAACAGTTTATAATCACTGAAAAAGTGGTAATCATTATTAATAAAACAAAACATGGTTAAATGTATGAATTGGTTGGTTTATATTTGAGTCTGACAATAGTAGAATAAAAAATTCATGATTTAGTCCCTACGCTATTTGGTTTGGTAGATACCAAAAAAAAGTTTAGACTTTTCATCCTACATTAGAAAATAGAATTTCAAATTAATAAGCCTACTTTAAACTTTACACATTTTAATAAATGCTTTTATTTTTTGAAAAAAGACATTAATTCAAGCAAAATTTATACACTGGTAATTTTTCTACCCCCATGAACATTAGAATTTTTACTTTAGATGAGTTATAAAAACATTAAGAACTACCATTTACATTACAGTGTTTATGTGTTTTTATCATATGCTGCAACATATACACATGTATATGTGTAAGAGATACATAATTTTGTATGAATGAAAATGCAAGGTAAAAATGTAATGTTTTATATATAATTTTTTTTATAATTGTACCTTGAAGTTTAAAACAAAATTAATTTACTATTATTTAGGGCTTTGTGAGTTGTCTGAATAATATCTATTCTATTCAATATAGTATAGCAGAATTCATTTATTTGGCTACATTCAGAAAAGAGAGTTGCTGGAAGCTTCCTTCCTCTTCCAGAGTCTTCCTTCACATTGTCTTTCATTATCCATGGTTAGACCAAATTCCTTGTAGCATGGTTGTGGGCTTCTAAAATGGGATATTTCAATAGGATCAGATTCAATATGTAAGTGGTTTGCTTTAAACTTTCTGAGGTCCTTTTGGTCTAATCAAGTTATACATTCAAGCATAAACTCAGTACAAAAATGTGCACAAGTACATAAGGACTTGAACACTAGGAAGCTTGTTGGGATATTACTAAGGCAGGAGTTAATCACTTCCAGTAACTTCTGAATAATAAAAATTGGAGTATTTTTTAGATATACTGATGTCTAGACAGATTCCAGGTATATGGATGCTGGAAAAAGGCTGTGCACACTTATTAATTTTAGTGTATTTGATATCAATTTTATATGTGTAAGCACAGTGGGTAGGGCATTTGCCTTGCACATGCCCGACCTAGGTTCAATCTCCAGCATCCCATGTGGTCCCCTGAACCTGCCAGGAGAAACTTCTGAACACAGAGCTTGCAGTAACCCCTGAGCACCAGCAGGTGCATCACCCACCCCCAACAAAACAAAACAAACAAAAAAGAAGTTTGAATTAAATTTTCTTTATCTCTAGTGATGTCCTATTAGACTGAGATAAACTCTGTACCATTTGGAGCTGAAAATATAATTAGAGAATAAGAGTTTGAAACAGATTACTAATACTTGGTTATTTAATGGCCCTAGTATTGATAGAACAATTGTCCACAAGAGAAAATTGCATAACTCACAGACATAAAATGAAGCCAGTCTAAAAAGACATCACACGAAGACAAGCAGCACCACAAATTCTTCATTTACTATTACTTTCAACCTTTCAATGACTATTAATTAGGTAGTTAGTTATACTAACCAAAGTCATTTGTTTAAGAATTCCAGTATACACATGTATGACTAATAATATTGCATACCAAATTTATTTAAAAGAGGGAGTAAAGAGATGATGGGTATATATTATTTCACGTATAAATATATTTATTTTATTTCTCTGTGTCTTTTATTTAACTTTTTATTAATCATTTATAGAATATTCCTCTAATACTACAATTAGATAGCTGAAAATAAGCTCCAGAAATTTTATCACCTCTGCTTCATTTAATATACTCTACTTGTATATACCTTACTTTCAGGGCCTTAGGATTGTAGTCATACTGTAACTTCTCTTTCCTCAAGTCTTCCAGAATATTTCTGGATCCTCTTTACTTAAAATGCCTAGTGTCTAGTACTATGGAACATTTTCTAATCTAATAGAATCTAGATCAATATACCAGGAAAGAAAAACTTTGGGAAAAAAGTACAATGATGTTCCCGTTTGGTAGAATGTCTTACCATATCTGGAGTATTTAGTAAACTATTCTCTTCAAAGTTTCTATGACCTTACACCAATAAATTATTTCACTTCCTGTTTATTTGGAAGATGTATTTGTTTGTTTGCTTGTTCATTTCAGAATAATAAGGTAAAGAACAAATACAGCAAGAGAATATTTTATTTTCTACTAGAATAAACTTTTTCAGGGTTGGACCCAAAATTACAATTTGTGTTTTAAGAAACTTATCCAAATAAGACATTTAGATAAACTATGATTATTATTTCTAGTGGAATCTCCCAAGAGGGGGGACCATATGGAATGCCAGGGATCAAACCCCACTCAGCCGTATGCAAGGCACTACCCACCCACTGTGCTATCGACCTGGCCCCAATACCCAGTTCTGTTCATGACAGTTAGACCACAATAAGTTCAATCATTATTACCTCCAGCTCTTACTTGCAACCACATAGAAGACTTTTAAAAATACATGCTTGTTAATACTTTGAAAACTCTGGCTACAGTATATGGCTTGTAAGCATAAAATATTTATGCTATTGGCACTGCCTGCTTTTACTCACCAATACCAAAATTTTTTAAATCAGTTAAACTCAGTAGATTTCTTTGGTGGAAAAAGAAGGTTAAGCTGTAAATGCATTCCCTAGACCCTATTGCTCAAGGAAATTTGTCCCAGGAGGATTCTTGTCAGGCAGTTTAATTAGCTCCAAGGTAGAGCACTGGCAGAAAAATTGGGGCCAGATTGGAACATCACATTATATTAAACCTAAATTTGTTTTCAGATAAACTATAAATTCCAGGAAAAAAATTGGGCTTCCCAGGGGCAGAAGATCATGCAATATACATGTCTTATTTCATTGTTCTTTCAAATAAGTGAAGAATCGTTTTTATAAGTAACACGTCTTATTCTGACACTCCCTTTTGCTACCTCTTTGGTAGCAAGTGAAACCTCGGGTCATGTACAAAACCTATTTCTATTCCTCTCCTCCATATAATCATTGAGAATGATGACTATATCTACCTTATATCAATCAGTGTTACCTATAAAATATTGAAATTCAAGTTTCTCCCTGAACTCTAACTTAGCTTCTCTCATCTCTGCACTCTCTTCTCCACTCATGTCATAATCTCTTTCTCTGAAATTTTTACTATTTTCATCTCATACTTTTTTCTCCATTTGAGAATTTAGTATAGGCAATGATCTTTTCAAATTAGAAAAATTGCTCTCTTATCTGTGATTCCTTTTTTTCTATTCTTGTCTTATATTTTTGCTTTTTTTTTTTTTTACGTATTTGTTTTGAGAGGCACACTGGCCTATACTCAGGGGTTACTCTTGGCTATACACTCAGGAATCACTCCTGGTGGTTCTCAAGGGACGCAAGGGACCAGATCCAGGTTATCCACAAGAAAGGCAAGAGCTTTCCCCCCTGCACTATCACTCCAACATATACTTGCCTTAGTTTTGTGAGTCTTTTTAACCAAAGAGAATCAGGCATTCTTTTCCTATTCAGAAATCATCCTTGCTTGTCATACTATCCCAGCATTTAGCATCTTGCTGAAGACTCATAGATATAATGAAAGGTTAGTTGGATGGTTATTAGTAGAAATTTGGATTGCATTGTCATTGAAAGTGTTTCAAATGTCTCTCCTTTTGAAAGTAAGAAACGCAATTCTGGGGCCAGAGTGATAGCACAGCAGTAGGACGTTTGCCTTGTACGTGGATAATCCTAAATGGACCCAGGTTCAATTTCTGGCATCCCCTATGGTCCCCGGAGCCTGCCAAGAGCAATTTCTGAGCCCAGAGCCATGAGTAACCCCTGAGTGCTGCCAATGTGGCCCAAAAGCCAAAAATTAAATGCAGTTCTAATCTCCTTTTCTATATAGCAACAAAATATTAATTTTATTAACTTTAGCTTCAGTGTTATTTATTACTTAGTCCCTATCCCTTACAATACCACATTCTCACTGACATTTACACAAGATACTTGACAATGGAAAATAATAGTGATTTACATTTATACGTAGGATGTCAACTTCTGCATTATTTTGTCTTACTTATATATGAAAGGTAATAGAAGCAGAAGCTGGATTTATGAATTAAACTGAATTCTCAGCTCTTTGGTAGTAAGAGGGCATGTATATAACCTGTTTCTAATTCCTCTGCTCCATAAAATAATTGAGAATGATACCTATATCTTCTTTACACGTGCCATGAAAGAAAGAATAAAGATGATGATATTAGAATGAATGCGCTGACTGACATGAAGCAATATAAAATAGTGTCCCAAATATTTTTTACTAGCAGTAAAATTCAGAGAATTCTTCCCATCCCTACACTTGCTTGCTGTCTCATTAACTTGATACAAGTGCATATGCTCTCTTCAACCTTTATCCATGATGTAAGATAATTTGCTGAAAACACTTAATATACTATGTGTTTTTCATGTTTCCAACTATTGTTGTTCCATAAAATAAACTCTCAACAAATATTTGAGGTTAAAGATTAAGCTTCTTTTTTTTTATTAACTCTTCAATTAGTTTTATTTGAAAGTGATAACAATTATTTACTTATTTATCCCCTTTGTTCTGACTGGAGTAAATTAAGAGCAGAAAAATGGGATTTGGGCCTTAAGGGACAGTACAGGGACTATGGTGTTAGCTTTATGTGTGGCTAACCTTTTAGCTTTTGGTTCACTGAACTATATGAATCCCAATCTATGGTTTACTGAGATCACAGAGTCTGGAGTATCCTTGAGTACCACAGACCATGGTCTCATCAACAGAAAAATAAGGGGAAAATGTGTGTTTATTTTTAATGAAAAAATTTTTTGATTATGGGATGCTATGATTATAGAATCTTGGAACAGAAAACTATCATAAATTTCAATTTCTTGGTTCTCACTTGAAGGAAATCTTGTCCTCTTCCCTTTCCTACGACAACATCTTGGCAATGTTCAAAAATGTGGAGTAGAGAGAAAGGGATAATGTTGCAGGATATAATGCAAAGAAGTCATGAATGCTGTGAAACATCTTTTCCCAACAAAATATTTCTTCCAAAAAGTCCCTTCCAAAAAATTAAGTGATGAAACTGAGAAAATTAGCTTGGGTCCTAGGGAAATTTATGCCAATAGAGGTTAAATAACTTAGCCACTGAATTGGTTGTAAGATTTCACCAAACTTCGTTTCTGTTTATATCTACTATAGTATACTTAAATAAATTTAAAGGCTACATCCCAGCATTCAAATTCCTTTCTCACATTCCAACCTTTTCTACTATAATGTGTTTTGTCTTTCAACAATAGATTTTAACCTATTTTCTTTCCCAAATAATAAGCATTCATGAACTTTTATCATTGCAAAAGTAAAGTAGAGAGTTTAACTAAGTTAAGCAAAAGTGAGAATTTCTCTCTGATCGCAACAATTTTAAACCCACCAAATTAATGATTATATTGGTGAGCCCAGGTAGATGCCTGGGAGAGAAGGCAATGCAAGATTGTCTGCCTCTGTTCACAGTACTAGAGCTGGGCCAAGGTTCTCACATATAATAATCACAGCTTTATAGTAAGCAGGGCCCAAAGAGAGTTGCAGAAATATTGTGCCCATACAATGAAGAATAAGAATAGCAGAGTTGGGGGAGGACTTGGTGAACCAGCCACACATATCACAGGAAATAGTCTTCATCACTTCTAGTATCTGTGGTTTTCTTGAATTCTCTTTAGATCTTATTCTGGGAATAGAAAGTTAACAGGTCAATAGAGTTAATGTGTTTGTTTTGGTTTGTTTTCGTTCTGCTTTGTGCTGGAAGAATAAAGAGTTACACAGGTTCATGATGGGCCAGAAATGAAGGATAAAGGTGGTTTTGAGGAGTTATCGCCATTCCTATTCAGCAAGGAATGGGGGAAAGGAGAAAAAGGGGAAGAAGACACATTTTTAATGCTAAGCAAATGTCTGAAAATAGTTTGTTCCCTAATAATATCATTAATGAAACCACATTGTGGTGTCATTTCTGATCATGCTGTAATCTGAGTTGCTGATCTTGTGATAACAAGCTTCCTTCCTGCACATTCACAGCGTGTCTACAGTGGAAAAGACCTTCAGGTTAACTGCGAGTAGGTGGAACTCGTCAAGAAAAATAACTTCACTACCAAAACAACAACAAATGATAGGAGAGACAGAAACCTCTTTGGGAGAGAAGAGAGAAAAAAAGTAAAGTTTAAATTTGACAGACGTGAAACAAGAGTCATTTTTTAATGGGAAGTAACTTAATTCACACAGATGTAACTTTGAGGTTCCTGAGAAGTACGTAAATTCTACCCACTAGTTCACCACAGATTGTCATCAGAATTTCTTGGGAAATGCCTCATGAAAGCATTATTAAAGAATAATATGAATATGTCTCAATAAATTATGATATTTAATACTATCTACAATCATATGAATTTCCTTCTGTTCTACTGGTACCACATTCTGCCAGATTTAGCATGAGATTTGAATTGAGGACAAACAGGCACCCTTTGAACCACACTCTTCTTTGCTAGAGAAAGCACTGTTTCCTGTTTCTAAGAGGTAGGCCCAAAATGGAAAACTGTTCTCCAGCATTAAGGAGCTCTGCCAGATTTGTTTATTGTATGTGTGTTGAATGAATTCTATTCTAAGGCTCAAGGGATAATAATTTGGGAAACTAGTTACAAATTTGTAAATCCCTGACTTTGACAGTAAAATATAAACAGTAAAAAAAAAAAAAAGCAAAAACCAAAATACATATCCCTCAACATTTTGTATTCACATAATGGATTTTATTGTTTCTTTACTTTTTTATTGTTTTGAACCACACTCTAAGGTGTTTACAATGGTGCTTACTCCTGTCTGTGTTCAGAAATCACTCCTGGCAGGGCTCAGGGAGACGATATATGGTGTTAGGGATCAAACCTGGGATGGGCAATTATCAGGATAACACCTTGCTTACTATACTATGTCTCTGGCCAACTAATATAATGGTTCTAATTTTAAAATTTATGAGAAATATCCACATATATAGTATTTTAGGTAGAATTTTTTAAAACAGAGCATGATAACAGAGGAACATTGGAGAATAAAATTTGGGGGGTAAAAACATTATAATGCAAAATCATTTGTTTCTGTGTATACACAATTAATTTCTACATTAAATCTTTTACCCAGTTCTTTATTTCCCTCATTTCTCCTTACTCCCTGCATTTTTTCCATGTACTTTGTTTTCTCTTTAGTCTGTTTCAGAAACACCTCTGTCAGAAGAGGAATAAAATAAAGAGAAAGGATGGGTAAAATTAGGAACTTATGCTATTCAACATTTTTAAAAAGTTGTCTTTGCCTTTACCTTAAGAGTGTCATCTGACATTATCCAATTAGCATTTTTGTATAGTATAAGATAAGGTGATGTGGAAAAGTAGCTACTGTCATTTTTTTTCAGATCTTTATATTATTTTATTTTATTATTTAACTATATAGTTATTTAACTGTTTTGAAGAAAGAACATATACAAAAGTACAGGCCATTTTTTTTCAAACATATCAAAAGAAGCATGAATTTTTAAGTGCACTTAATGCTTAATTAACCTTAATCATCCTTCAATGATTTTTAACACATCTCCTATTTTCCATGCCATAAGATGAAATTGTAGAATTTTCTCCTAGCACATTATATAAATTCAATTAATACTGAATCTTCTGAAAGCTGTTTCTTATAAAAATTTTAAAGCTTAATTATCACCAACTTCTAGTCACAAAGGGGCTGTTGAATCTGTTCTTATCTTATTTTCATTCTGATGGAGTGAAAATGGTTCTGTGACCAGACTGTAGACTTTACCTCAGTTCATCTCTGACTTCTGGGCTCACATTTAATTAACAGCTTGTTAGGACGACAATCTAAACTATGTTATTTTAGTTTAGCATTATTTGCATTCTCTAAATCATCATTAGCAGGATTCTTGCTTTATTCAGAGAGTTATTGTTATAATCAGCAGTAATGATAGCTATCATTATTAACAATGCAGGCCAGATAATCAAGTTTGAAATGAAAGGAAGACTCAGTGATGCAACGCTGTGGCCACTGAAAAACTGGTAGGGAACTGGGAGCTGGTTCCTCAGTGCCTTGATAGAAAGACCTCCTAAATATAAATAGTCTTCAGAAGGTGATAAAATTTATCTAGATTGAAAACATTCTACAGATGCCAGTGATGGCTAGCATTCAGCAAAAGAAGAAAAGGCCAGATGGGGGCGAATAATTAATCTATTGGAAAAATAATGAAAGTACAGATATTAGGTCCAAAGAAAAATAAAAATTAGTTGGAGTTTATCTTCAGAATAAACTGCATATTCAGACTCTAGACGTCTGTCCCTCCTTTCCTTCTATAGCTGCAGAAACAAACTTGTTTTTGCCTCTGTGAACTCTCTCTTCCAGCCTGATTCCCCAAAGTCATTCAAGCAAAGTATTGCCATCTTTTCAGGAGGCCTCTGACACACTAGTTTCCCAGAAACCTGGCACAGTGCTGGGATGCTGTGACTCCAGTAGATTAGATAGGACATTGCAGAAGGCAGGTGCCTACAGAGATGTTTTAACTTCACCAGCCTGAGATCATATATTTTGGGAAAGGTTTAGTAAGGCATTTTCACACACCAATCTTGGTAGAATTTCTTTCAGCACTAGAACTTTGTAAATTTGTTAGGGATTTTTGCCTTTACTTTAAACCAAAATTATAAAGCAGTTTTGCCTTCACATTATTTTAGTCCAGTGATAATAGTAATCTTGAAGATGTCCTTTCTTACTTGAAATATTTACAAATGTCAATTATCCTTTTGGACACTGAATGGATACACCCAAAGAATCTCTTTGAGTTGGCCTCTGTCAGATGTATACTCTCAGATACGTTTGTTTTCTCTCATAGATAAATACATGCTTTCTCTATCTTTATTTCTCTCTCTCTCTTCTGCAGAAACTCTCACAAACACTTTTATTAGATTTATTTCATCTTATATCCAGTGTCCTGTTTTTATTCTGATTTCTTTTGAGAGAAGGTAGTAGTGGAGATTGGGGTAGAAGGTGATAGAGAATGGGTCCATGAGAAAAACAAGAGAAAATTCAGACCTTGTAATAAGCATCCTATGCTGATTTGATGAAGCATACACTTTCATCCCTTTAAGCCATTGGCTAAGTGACCAGTGACAAGTGATGTGTTTCTCAGGCATCAGGACACTGAGTTCTGGTCCCAGCTCCACTATGATCTTTCTGAGGGCTTTTTGCAGATCACTTTGCCAAACTCTGCTTTCAGTGTTCTCATCTGTAAAATGTATTTAATCATATTGACTTGTTTCTCAGGGAAGTAATGTGATATATTAATATTTGTGAAGCACTTTGAGATCTGATAATAAAAGGTGCATTATACTAAGTAATGCTTGCTTTTCTCCTCATTACCACCCCCACCCATAATCTATGCCCTCATCATACACATATTTTTACAAAGCTCATGTAAATGATTTCAAGCTGTTTACTTTAAGAAAAATTAATGTCTGTGGTATTTCTCAAGAAGAGCCTAACAAAATTCTAACCAAATAAAAAATAAAAAGAGAAGCCATGACATATAGTAAAGATTTAAAAAAAAAGCCATAGGAAAATAGATCATTTTAGGATTGTGGGGGCAGTTATTATAAGCAACAGTGAATAACAATGATTATCAAAGATAAGCAAAAATACTTAGACAGTATCATTTGAAAACAATTGAGTTAAAAGGGTTTTTTGCACCTATTTTGCACAGTGTGGATAGTCAACATGGGCTTTATTCTATATGAAGTTTGGCTTTTCAAGGTTTTAAGAGATAAAAGCTGTAGAACAAAAAATATAGAAAACAGGGCCCGGGCGGTGGCGCTAAAGGTAAGGTGCCTGCCTTGCCTGTGCTAGCCTTGGACGGACCACGGTTCGATCCCCCGATGTCCCATATGGTCCCCCAAGCCAGGAGCAACTTCTGAGCACATAGCCAGGAGTAACCCCTGAGCGTTACTGGGTGTGGCCCAAAAACCAAAAAAAAATATATATATATATATAAAACTGGTTGATAGACTTTAGTCCTCAAAACATCAGTTAGCTTGGGAGGTTGATGGGCTTGTGGAACTCTTACAACATTACTGTCATTTCAGGTGTTCATATTATTTTATTTATTTATTTATTTATTTATTTATTTATTTATTTATTTATTTATTATTTATTTATTTTTGAGTTTGGGGTCACACCCGATGACGCTCAGGGGTCACTCCTGTTTATGTGCTCAAAAATTGCTCCTGGCTTGGGGATCGAATCCACGTTCAGTCTGGGTCATCTCCATGCCTGGCAAATGCCCTACTGCTGTGCTATTGCTCCAGCCCCATCTTTCAGAAAGTCATTTCCTTTGACACAATGAAACCTAAAATTTTCTCATGTGTCTTATTCTCATAGTTTCTCTTTACATTTGTGGACTCTTAATATTGGAAACAAGCTACATTTGGTTATTTTTGACTTGATTGACAAAACACGTGGGCAAACTAGTTCCTCTTTTCTAATGCAGAATGCTAAGCTTCTGCCTCCTTCTCACTCCCACTTTAAACAAGTTCCTTCTCTTTTCTTTCATATTACAGTTAACCCAACTATCATTTTTGTAATCACCCAAATATGAAACTAATCTTTTCTGACATCACTTTTGAGTCATATGTCCAACCTAACACATAACTAGGTTTCTTTAATGAGCATATGCGTAAACTAGATGCTTCCATGTTTCACAGAAATACGTGCTATGTTTCTTGGGAATCTTCTGTGTTTCTCACAACCCCCTAGATGATGATATCTCTATTGTTGGTCAATTGACCATATTATAAAGACCAAAAACATTAAACTTGGTTAGCAAGACAAAAATCAGCTTTACACTATTTCTCCTAGAGTCATTTTTTTCTCTTTTCTTCCACTTTTTAGGAATAGTCACAGGCCAAACAGGACTGAACTGATGAAGCTGAGCATAAAGTGCTTTGGCTTATTTTTACCAAAGGAGATAAGACAGGAAATATAAAAAAAAAAGACAAACCCCAAACAAATGTGAAGCCATGAACTCCTTCATCCATTTTCTTATTTTTGATTTCTATGTGTGTGCCATTCCTTTTCATGTTACTCTATCTTTTGTCATAATTTATTTCCTCAATAAGCATGGGTAAGATACTAAAACAATAAAGGAATAAACAAGTAAATTTATATTTTTCCTCCATCAACACTTTGATTCTCATATAGGAAAGAACCTATTAATCAGAGCAGTATAATAAAGTGTAATATTTCTAGTACTTGGAATATTCTTTTTATTTTTCTGAATTATTTTCCCTACCTCCAAATGATCATTTTTACACATTTACTTTTCATACTATAGCATAAGTGAACTATGTTCTCTAATATTTTCATGCATGCTATTACTGAGATCCTCAAATATTGTAGTTATGATTTTGTGACTAGATTGATTTGAGGTATTCAGGGGCTAATTATTTTATTAATAACTATTACTCTAATATCTCTTATAATCTAAACATTACTGAGAAAATATTGTAAATAAAATACAGTTATGATAATCCTGTTAGTAATGTAAATTCTTGAGGCCAGAACAGTGGCACAGCAGTAGGCATTTGCCTTGCATGCAGCTGACCTAGGGTGGAACACTAGGTCATATATGGTCCCCGGCATATATGGTTCCCCACGTCAGGAGCGATTTTTGAGCGCATAGCCAGGAATAATCCTTGAGCGTCACCCGGTGTGACCTCCAAACCAAAGAAAAATGTCTATTCTTATGTAGTTTGATTAATGACAGTGCTATATCCTCATCCTTTTCTCGGTTGAAGAAAGAGGGGAAGCAAGAATCAGTGGCCTCAATTACATTGGTCATACGGGGGAGTAGTATAACTATCTATAAAAACCACAGACACAGTAAAAATGGAACATGAGATACAAACTACAACCACCAAACCTTAAAATGTGCCTGTCAAACTGGCAGGCAAGGGAGGTGAGAGATCAGCTGAAGACACTGGTAGAAGTAAATTGACACAGTCAGTGGGATTGGTACTAAAACTTTAGATGTCTAAAACTTAACTATCAATAAATTTGTAAAAATTGTGGTCCTTGAGTTAAATCACATTTTAATGTAAAAAAAAAAACCATGCAGTGCTGGAAATTGAACTGGGGTTGATCACATGAAAGGCAAATGCCTTAACCCCTTTATTATCATCTCCTAAATATGATAAAGCTTAGAGCCACTCAAATAGAAGTAGCTTTGATTTGATTAGTTAATTCTTTTGTTTGTTTGTTTGTTTGTTTGGGCCACACTCATTTGATGCTCAGGGGTTACTCCAGGCTAAGCGCTCAGAAATTTCCCCTGGCTTGGGGGACCATATGGGACGCCGGGGGATCAAACCGCGGTCCTTCCTTGGCTAGCGCTTGCAAGGCAGACACCTTACCTCTAGCACCACCTTACCAGCCCCTGATTAGCTAATTCTTGATCAAGGCAACCTGATATTCAGCAGGACTCTATTAATGCACTCTACTAGCCTGTGATAAATTACAAAAAAAGTATATAACTGAGTGTTTATATTATGTCAGACATTATCATAATGGCTTTACATAAACTGATTAATTTGCCCTTCACAGCAAACTTTACTCTTAAGTAATCTTCCTATGGTCATTGGAACATAAATGTTAGTCACAATTTAAAAAGAGACAGTCACACTTAATTTTTTACTGTTTAGGTTCTTAATTTTTGCTGCTTTTCAAATAATGAAAACTCATGACAAGCAGGATTGTGCTAGATATTATTCTAGAGGCATTTGGGGGCTGCAGAAGAATTTTTAAAGAGGGTATGTTCAGACTGAATACCTGAAAATTTTCACAAATAGTAGCTTAGCAAAGCATCTCTGGACATCCTAGGCAATCATTTTTCTTAGTGTCTTCCTCCCTCACTGTGGTTATGATACTGGGCACTTGAATCAGAGGGCCTTGGGACAAATTCCTGATAATAATAATAGCAAGCATTTTAGTGACTGTCACTGAGGCTCCATGGTAAAGTTTATATGGTTTATGGTTTTTAATCTTCATAATGATCCTGAAGGAGTTACTAACTAGACTCTCCTTTTTCACATGAAAACACTAACCTCTCAGATTGGTTGAAAATTCTCTGAAGTTTATGCTGCTGGAATTCACAAACAAGGTTATTTAATTTGCAGAATTTGAGTTTATATTGTTGCGTAATTCATTGTAATCCAGATTTCAGATTTCTATATGTGCCAAGTGGTGAGATATTTTACATTTTATTTAAAATGCATTAACTTCTGTCTTCAGTTAAGTCTAAAAATGGGATCATAGCATTATCTCCGAATAGTCATATATGAGGAAGAATAATGCATAAAAATTATGTTATGTATTTTTGAAAGCTAAAATCTCAACTAACAAAAATATCCTTACATTTTTCTTTTTCAAAGAAAGGGTAACAGAAGATTGGAGGATGTGAGATAAATATTGGAGGTAGAATCTATGGGACTTAAAAAGAGCACAAAGAAAATAAAAGCAGCCATTCCCTTTTTTCAAATACACACCTGAATCTCCTGATATATTGTATCTTCCTGATATATAGCATGCCTTATTTGCTTAGATGTTCCATAATTTAAAATAATCGCTCAAATATTTATTGATAACCTTTATTAACAAAGCCTTATAATGCTTATTTTATTTATTTATTTATTTACTTACTTACTTTTTGGGCCACACCCTGTGACACTCAGGGGTTATTCCTGGCAATGTGCTCAGAAATCGTTCCTGGCTAGGGAACCATATGGGACACAGGGATTGAACCAAGGTCGATCCTGGATCGGCTGTGTGCAAGGCAAACGTCTTACTGCTCTACTATTGCTCCGGCCTATATAATGCTTATTTTAAAGCAAAAATCTTTCTTTGAGTGTACACCTAAATAAATTCTGAATTATTTTTGCATTAGAGACATAGTCTTTTATTTGTAAATGGAAAAGAATCTCTAAAAATGATGTATTAAGAGTGATTACCTTTCACTTTAGGTTGATGGGCAGTCTTCCTCACTCATTCCTAGTTTAAGAATTCATGTAAAATGATAATTTATGTTTCTGAATTTTTGATCTGATCTTCATGACAATTGTACACATATGTAGTAATAGTAGAAAAGTCTAGTAAAAATTAATGCTTAACCATTGTTTGCATAATGACATCCTCAACAATGTTGTTTGGAAAACAACTTTCATGTGTTTACACCATATTTTATCCAATGGCAAAGTTTGCATAATATTGCTTTCAATTCTAAGCTCAAAATATTTTTTTATTTTATCCTTTCATGGAAAAGGTATTACCTGACTGTACAAAATATTCTAAATTAGTGATAGATCATTAAAATTAAAACAATGAAATAAATCAGAATACTTTGAGAAAATAGTTGAAAACCATAAATGAGTATGCTACCATCATTCATATAAAAGAGATAATAGCTTCCAGTGTTGGTCTATATAATAAATCTATCAGAATTCAATTTTCTAAGGATCTCTCTGTTAAAAATGACCAAAACATGCTTAAGACAACTGAACTATGTTATTTTTTTTAATTTAATAAATATTCTACAAGTTTTCCCTAGGTAGTATGAGGATAAAGAGATGAACAAAACAAACATATCTATTCTCTCATATCTTTAAATTTTATAATAAAATAGATGAAAAATAACCAGAATAATTACAAATTATGAGAATCTCTTTGAAATATTTATGCATGAGAGGTAGAATAATAAAGTCCATATTCAGGACATGTGACTAGTGACAGAAAATTGAAATTAGTAATCCAGAGTAATTTTCAGATTTTTAGTTTGTAATTATTTGTTTCATTGTTGTCATTGACTAAGATGGAAAATTTTGGGTATCTTGGGACTGGTTTGGGGGATGGAAGATAAAGAAAAATTAAATTGAATAACATAAAGGGAAAGGAAAGCATCCAAGGCATCACTCATATTTATAATTTAGAAATTTAACATAATATATATATTGAAATGGGAAGTGTAGAGTATTGAGAGAGCATTTGATATTTTAAAAGCCAATTGCTTGTGCATAACAGCAGGAGAATCTCTGGTACTCAGATGACATATTCACTGTATATATTGGTTGGAATAATATTACATCGAAACACTCCTTTGATGCTTACATCTCCTTCTCTGTTCCTTACCCTTTAAGGGATTACACTATCTCTATTGTAATAGACATAGTTGCAGAGGATGAAAGATAACAATAAAACCAATTCTTCCATGATACTTAATGTACATCAGTAATTTTTAAGTAGTTAAAAAACAGGATTTATCGGTCAAGATTTCTAACACTAGCATGATCTGTTTTCAACTCTATTCATTTAATCTTATTTTTCTTTTTGTTTGGGTCACATCCAGCAGCACTCAGGGGGACCATATGGGATACTGGGATTTGAACCACTGTCCTGCATGCAACGCAAACATCCTACCTCCATGCTATCTCCCTGGCCCTTCATTTAATCTTTATTAAAAGATTCAGTTCAATTTCCCAAAATGTGGTGTCAAGAGAGTATTAGAAGAAAGATGTGAATTTTGGAAATTTTCCTTGTTCTCATCAGGCCTACTCACCATCTTGCCCTCTTACAATTAAAATGGGGTTCTTTACCCCATCACTTTATGACAATGTTGGATTACATGACTTCTATTTTCTTTACAGATCAAATTGTCTACAGTTGCAATCTCAGACTTTACTTTCTGTTTCTTCTTTATAGGAGCCACACCCAACAGTACTAGGAATGGTTCAGGAGCAACACTCTGTGATACTTTATCTTGCTCTGCTGGGCTGCTCATTCTGAACTGTTTAGAAGTCATGAAGACCATATCTAGCAAAGGTGACATTTGGTTCTGAGATCAAGCTCAGCGTCTCAAACTCATCAGCATACATGCTATTATGAATGCTATCATCTGTGATCTCCTCAACCACGGATCTTCACTTTAAATGAATAAATAATTATGCATAACTATGACAGAATAAAATCAGTGACAGATTAAAATGATTCAACTCAAGGACAGGAATTAATATACAACCATAAATGCATTTGCCTTGCATGCAGCTGATCCAAATTCAATTCCCAAAACCCCATTTTGTCCCCTGACACTACCTGGAGTTTTCCCTGAATGTAAAAGATAAGAATAAGTCCTGAGCCTGATGTGGACCTCCAAGCAAAATGTTCCAACCTTACTTTTCCTATATATTAAATTTGTTATTTAAACTTATAGAAGTTAATGTCATTCTTTGTCCTTTCAAAGAATTAAAATGTTAGTTTTGTTATAG
Organism: Suncus etruscus; assembly: GCF_024139225.1. Taxonomy (NCBI): domain Eukaryota; kingdom Metazoa; phylum Chordata; class Mammalia; order Eulipotyphla; family Soricidae; genus Suncus; species Suncus etruscus. Next base: position 21,938,164 of record NC_064867.1, on the reverse strand, counting down.
ATATAGTTATTATGCACATTTTAAAGATATATTCCATAAACTTTGAAGTAATAGTGCAAAAAATGGAATTATTTCTGTGAAAACAATGTTGTATGCCTAATTAGACATGAATGAGGTATATGGTAAAGCTTGGAAATATTTGATTATCTAGAAGGACTCCACATTTACATTGCTTTAAAAGTATCTTAAGCTCTTCTCTTATTGTTAAGAAGAAAAATATTAAAATTGAAGGCAGTGATGGATCATTAGTAGAGTCATTTTCCAGGAAAAGTTGCATATTCTATATTCAAGTTCGAGTACTGTTTAAAATCTGGTATTTGTGAATTGGAATAATGAAGGTATACATGTTTTATGTATAGTTTCCTCCTTTAACAGTTTTTTCACTTAACCAACTATTATTTAAAATATACTTAATATACTATAAAATTAATAAACTATTTTAAATAGGATATATCGTATGATGATATATAAAGTAGTAATATATAAGTGATTAAGGAATTAAATATCTTTATTTTAACTTAACTATATGATCTTAGTAATGAAGTGACATGTAGGGTATTTAAGACATATATTTATTTGCCTTCGGTTAGGGTAAAGAAATTTATTGTTAACATGATGCCAGGCTGTATGTAAATGATTATAACATAAGTTCAAAGTTGAGTCATCAGTGGTCTTTTGAAAATTATTTTCAATCCATTTCTGTGGTAATGGAAATAACTTGGACTTTAGTATCAAACAGAAATACATTTCATGATCCAATTTTATTTATTGGTCAGTATGTGATCTTGACCAATCATTTAACCTATTGGAGACTCAGTTTACTCATCTGTAAACAGGATTAAAGATTTCTTTTATGCAGAACTGTACAAAGAAGTGAGCACAATAATTTATATGCAAGTATTTGACATTGAAATAGTCTTCAGACACTCAATAACAAAGCCTTTTTCATTCTTATTTCTTCCAAATATAAGTTATCATTTGGGGTATTAAATGCAATCAGGTTACCACTCTTTTGCTCACTCTCTCTCTCTCGCTCTCTCTCTCTCTCTCTCTTTTGTTCTTATATCAGAACATCAGAAGTTTCATTTTACTCTCTCCACATAAACATTGCATTAAGGAAATGTGTTGGCCCTTTACTATATTGCAATGTTTAAAATTCATAACTCTTGGAATGACATAAAGCTTTCTTCTGACAACTGTTGCTTTTTTTCCCCACTAATATAATATTGCAGAGACTCTGCTTGTCAAGCAGTTTGGGGAAAATGTGGATAAGGCCTTTTGTTTGTTTGTTTGTTTGTTCTAAGTTTACTAGGATATTGTGGTAAACAAAGACAAAAATTCCTTTAGAGATTTAAACTCGGCCTATTTATCATTATGGAGTACTATTTCAGTCCTTTGACAAATAAGTTCCTTCAGATTCAAGCTCACATTCTTTATAATGAATCTTAAATTTCTTTAAGTGGAAAAACCATGTTTCTTAAAAGGCCTGTAGATAAAACTTTATGGGGCACACAATATCTGGGCCACAGAGGTAAATCTAGGCCAGTCTACTGTTTCGAGTAGTTGACAAATTCCACTGTTGCTTAGATTTTTTTTATCCCTTCCATGAAGTTTAAAATAAACAATTAACCTATTTTCAACACAGTGTTTGGTATTGATTTAATTTAGCATGTGTTATTCATCTGCATGCCTCACAACGGTTGCTTAATTGTCTAAATCTTCCCGTGTAGAGTTCTGCCTATGGAATTTCTTTCCACAGAACACTCTTAGCAGAGTGTGGCTTACTATTTCCATAACATCTGTCTTTTCTACTAAAGAGCAGATTAACAATTATGCTTCCTTTAAAGGTGTATAGTATGTGTGGGTGTGTGTGTATGCGTGTGTTTTTAGGCAAGCTTGGCAAGAGATTCACGTCTTGAATAATTTTTCTTTCTGGTGCAAGAGTTTGTGGTCCTCTCACAGGGTCAGAGATTTTGCTTGTATCCAAAATGTAGCAGGCAAGATTGCCCTTTTCGTTTGCTTTAGATGACACAGGATGCCACCGTCTTTCGTGAAGCATGACTGCGAAGGAGACAACATATGCCACCCTTCCTCCTGCTACCACACCCCATCTCTCTCTCTTTCACATACACGCACATATGAACACACACACTTACATGAACACACACACACACACACACACACACACACACAAAGCTCCTTTCAATTGTGTTAAGCAGTAAAGCAGAAGGATTTTTTAAATTAGTGTTTTGTTTTGGCAATGGTTGCTGATGTGTTCATGTAATACAGTTTTAATCAAATCCCCAAAGCTGAAGACCTTTCAGCGTATCTTAGGCTGCACTGTGCAAGGCTTATTCCTCTTGAAGTGGCCACGAGGGAGGTACAATTAGCTGTTCCCATGGAGAAGTTTGTTATAGTAATAAATAATAAGTAGCATAGGTAGCAATGGAATCAATTAAAGATATTTTTGACCATCTAATGGTTTATGGGAATGCTAAATAATTGACAACCACACATTTTGGGCTGTTTTCTATCTGCATATCTTTTTGTAACTAAACATTGACCATGCACAAAGGGCTGTGTCCAGGGGCCACTACTTTTTCTTTCTTAACGCCCTATTGGCAAGGAGACTGTATGAAAGACAGTCACCGCCTTCACATTACCAAGCTGATTTTGAGAGGGTTAAAACTCTGCTGTAAATATTTGCTGCAGGCGGAAATCTAACATATGAAGCAGGAGAACAAATTGTGTTATCAGTTTCAAAAACAATCTGTTTTGCCTTTCATTTATTTATTTTTTTTAACCAGTGTAAAACAGAACAATAGGAGTTGACTAGCTGAGAAGGCTTTGTGCTTTGTCTCTGGGCTCCAATAGCTTTAATGCTAAAATGGAAATTTGGCAAGTGGGACAATGGTAAAGTGCTCTAAATGCTTTTGGCACCTGGACAGGGTAAAAAAAAATTATCAGAATGGTCAGGCTACCTAGATTTAAGATTAGTGAATGTGTGTTCATAAGTCAGCTTTTTAAGTTAAAATAAACTCACAAGGAAATAAGGTGGGTGGGCTTATTGTGTGTACTTGGGGATGAATTGACTGCAATATATCATCTAATGCAGGCAGGTCAGTGATCCATGAGCTTAGCAAGATTTACATGAAAAATCACAATGATTCCTGCAAAGTTATTGGATAAGTGGCATATGGTCTCAATGCCAATCTGAGTAGCAATGGGAATTTAAGTAAAATATGGGCTAAATCTTATCTTTTGATTTTGAAAAGAAGTTCTGTAGTGTTCTATTTTGCAAATGTCATTAAAATCATAATAAAAACACTCACTTTGTATGGATTGTTTTACCTTAAAATAAAATGCTTCTACTCTTTACCAGGAGGGTGGGTCTTCCTGAAGTTAAAATGAGCAATATACTACCAAACTCCCCCCCCAAAAAAACAACCAGAAACTCTCTCTGTGGGTTGCTGGGGTGTGGAATTTGCAAGCACATGCTAATGACACCTCAGATAAAATATATTTAATATCAATCATCACATTTTACATTAGCAGGCATTCAAAACTACTTGTTCTGGTCAAATCCTACCCATTGCTTATTTTGTAAATAAAGTTTTATGGAAAAAAATAGCACTCCATCATTTACCTGTTGGCTGCAACTGCTTTCAAGGTATCAGAATTGAGTAGTTTCAAACAACATTTTTCATGTGATGTTTTTCACTGTGAAAAATGTTTTTTTTTTTTTTTTTGGCATTCAACAAGTAAACTTACCAGCCTTACAAAATACCATAATCTGATTATTTAAAATGTACCATCATTCTTACCGTATTTCACCAGGAAGAGCTATGTTGTCTCATTTCTCTCATTCTTACTTTTCATTACCTGAAGACTGTAAAGCAGAAAGAATCTGAAGATAGTAAAATGGACATGTAAGATAGTTAAATGATTTATGATTCTTTTCTGACCATAACTATTGAGCAAGAGCATCAGCAAATACTAAATAATAACATGCCCAACAGAGAGACATCTGTTGGAAGGAATTGGCCAACTGACCCAACTTAGTAACTGGGTCACTTGGAAGTAGAAGGATTACTTGAAAGTTTATCAGGAATGATGAGGAATGACCAAAAACGAATAGAGTGGGAAGTGACACTAGCAAAACTGCTAAAGAATAAAGAAAGAAATGTGCTCTGAATTTTGAGGAGTGAAAGAATGGATTGGAACAAAGCAAAAGGCTCTAAAGGATTTACTACAATGTGGGAGGGGTAGCTGGACTTATTTTTCATTGGTGGTTCTTCTTGATGGTCTTCCTGTAGAGCCTGCCCTACCTCTGCATTTCTACAGTAATTGTAATCTACACAAATACCAGGACTTTTCTCCTTTTACTCTTTGATTCCTTTTCCACTTTTGGTTCCTTTCTCCTCGGTCACATGCAGGATACGTTTTAAAGAGAGTGTTTAAAATAATGTGTATGTGATATAGAAAGGGGCACCTTTCCTGGCTAAGAGCCAAGAAATCACTGAACTTTCATCACAGTCTGAACACATTTATATTACCAGTATTTTATTTGAACATGTGGACCCAGTGTATATAAGCAGATATATTCTTTAATCGTCTCAGTTGTCAATTTCTACATTTTTACAAAGAATTAACAGAACTTGGCATTTTCTTCCACTGGTAAGAGAAGTAATGTTAAATTGCAACTAGTTTTATTATTAAAGATTTATTTGTAATAGAGGGGACATTAAATAAAAATAAAGAATTGAATAGTTTAATCCTTACACTCTCTAGATGCAAAAGGCTAAAGTTACCTCATTTCATTATCTAGATACTCTACTTCTTACACTACTGCAAGTCTCCATCTTCTTTCACATCAACTTGATAGTTCTATCCCTTTTTGCTCAGATGTCTCCATCTTTATTCTTAGGACCAAATCAGTAATTCCTGAGTGGCTTTGTTTTGTTTCGTTTTGGAATATGCAGGGATGGTCAGGGATTACTCCCAGCTTTGTGCTCAGGGATCACTCCTGGAAAATCTCAGAAGCCCTAATGCCAGGGACCAAACCTGTGTAGGTCACATGTATTGCAAGCTCCTTAGCTTCTTCACTATCTTCCCAGTCCCTAGAGGCTCATTTGATTTTCCTCACAGACTCTTTTGTTTCATATCATAACCACATGTTGGCAGTGAGGTTGAGTCATACCCAGTAGTTGTCAGACTTTACTCCCAACTCTGTGCTTAGGAGTCATTTCTGACAGTACTCAGGATACCATATGCATTGCAAGAGATCAAACCAGGATTGGCCACATGTAAAGTAGTTACCTGTAAAGTAGTTACCTTTATGCACTGTCTCCAGCTCCACCATATGTAGTATTCCTAGTGTGATTGTTAATTTTAACTATGAGGATTTATTCACTGCTAGCTTCACTGTGGGAACTGAACTAACAGATTATAGTTTTACTTAACAACCGAGAACTCTCGAAATAGCATGAATTTGAGGTCTTTGGGGCAGGCAGTCTTTATTACAAATAAATTTACAAATAAGAACTACAAATATGTTTTGTGGACTCTTTAGGAGCAACATTCAATGATAGAGCCACTCAAACTTGAATTTAAATGTGGTATATGTTTAACCATCTCAAAATGTCTATATTATTGGAGCTCCACTATTTGCAGTAACTCAGAGCAGATCCACAGAAGGTAAATGCCAAGGTCATATAGTTGTCAAGAACCAGAAAAATCAACATTTGAATACAAGCCTAACAATTTATAGAATTTAGGTTTCTTATTGCTCTATACAAGATCTACTAAAAGACTCAGGATGAGTGTCAGAAAAAATATTATTTCTGTTGTTTTCCTCTCACCTTATGTCTCTCTACTTCTTTTCCTTTTAATTCCCTTTCTCATTTTTCATTGGCAAAGCCTAAGAGCTGTCAAAGTACTAGAAAACCCAGAATTTGTTGACTTTTGTTTTATTTGCTGGAAATAATATTTCTACTTCTCGTTCTACTTCCTACCAGTCAAGACTGTGCAGTTTCACCTAAAATGCTTGCAAACTTGTAATTAGGTTTTGTGTAAACATTTAAGGGTTTTATTTGCCTTTTAGAAAAGGGTGTTAAGTGAGATTTGGGTGGGGATTTTGGCACATCTAATCTTTATTTTTTTTCCAAATGACTTATTAAAAAGCAACAACCCACATACTTTTTATATAACCCAAGTAGAAATTTAACTCTCCAAAGTCATCATCCCTAGCCAATGTTCTATAAAATTAGTAGAAGATTAGATAAAATTATTAATCAAGGAAATCAAAATGAGAGAAGTAAAATAGGTGTTTGCTCAAAGTTGTTTTGTCTTTGTTGTTTTCTCAAGAACTCAGAGACATGCATACTAAGAAACTCTTTTGAGGTCTTCATGAACCCACATTTAATCTTTAAAAATAAAGTCTGAAAAGAAACATACTAAGTTTCTACATAAATTTTGGGCTGAAATTATCTTTAAATGTAAAATCAAACTTTTGAGAACCTATACTTCCTAGTATTTTACATCTACTATTCTCAATAGAGAAAATAATCATTTGAACAGATGTAAACATTTTTTTTCTTCTTTTCTTTCAAGCCACAAAGTATAGTGCTTGGTAGCTACTTTTATCTGGTATTTGGGATCACTCCTGATGGTACTTAGGAGATTTCATGTATTACAACAGTTGAAACTGAAACTGCTACATGCAAACTACGTGTCCCATACATTTGAGTCTTTTCCCAGGGTTCTAAGCATGAATGTTTGTTCTTTGGGCTGCTGAGTTTTCCTTAATATTTCAGTCTCCTTTATGTCAGTAAGTTGATAAAGTCAGAATAAACATATTATTTTGAACAGTTATTTACTCAACTAAAATACATGTAGTCTTGGTTTGCCTCCTGCTTGTTTCCATCTCTTGATCCAATGTTTTCTAAAGCCTGTGATTGCCTCAAGTTTATCTTTTATGGACGTCTTCTCAACATGAATGAAGGGGTTTTAAAATAATTTCTATGTTTTTTTTTCACTATTTCCCCTTTAACATAAATCCATTCTCTCTTATTTTTTAGCACCATGTATAAGTATTATTTTTCTCTGTGCAACTTACTTGAATGCCTAACTTAGGATAAAATCAGTTGCTCCTTTAATAGGTACATCAGTGCCCTATTCATCTTTGTGCATGTTATATTTATAACATTGTCCATCAATTAGTTGTTAAATATCTATTTCAAGGATGAGTATCATTATCTTATTTTATTTCTAGGACTTATCTGAGGAGCTGGCATATGTCACCTTCTTAGAGTGTTCTAATACAACTATATATTGAAATAAACTAATGGAACTGATATACAAGAAAAACAATTAGGTTTTTAGGAAATCAACAAACTGTATACACCTTTAGTAGTAAGGAATTTAAAAATTTTAATATAATTTACCATTGTGTCTATTACAGATGCTTTTGATAGTACATATTAAAATTGACAGCTCGACAGATTTTTGGAGATAGTAATTAAGAGTAAAGTTTAATTTTATTTTTTATTTATTTAAAGAACTATGATTTACAAAGTTTCATTTGTTTGTATGTCTGATTGTTGGCCACACCCAGCAGTACTCAGGGGTTACTCCTGGCTCTGCTTTCAGAAACTGCTCCTGGCAGGCACATATGGAATGGCAGGGATCGAACCCAGATTTGTTCTGAGTCAGCCGCATTCAAGGAAAATGACCTACCTGCTGTGCTATTGTTCCATCCCCTACAAAGTTATTGACAGTCGAGTTTTAGGCATATAATACTTTTGCACCAATCCCACCACCAGTCAATTATCATCACACTCGTAACATTGTCATTTCCTACTTTCTAACCCCTCTCCTCCATCCTCTTACTGTCACCCTGCCAGCTACATTATAAAATTCGATCACTGCAGCTTAAATCTCATGTTTTCAGTGTTGTTGAATCTGTGTTTTGGATGTATAGATATACCACTCTCCCACATCACCAATAATCAACCCTGTTCCCCCAATACTTCCCTTTCTCATCTTCTTTCTTCTTGCCTTGATTTCTTTAATTCTCTATCCTTCTTCTATCTAAACTCTGAGGTCAAGGATGATCTAGGCATCCCCTGAGTAAAGTGCAATTTTGAAATGGCTGTATTTCAATCAGTTCCATCAATGTTTTTGAGCCAGAGCTCAAATTCACATATAAAATATTGATATAATCTAATACCTATAAAACCAACAAACATTAAGTTCTTTCTTCTAATGAGTCACTTGAATGCAAAATCCACTGTAATTCAAGAAACCAAAACATAAGACTTTTGTCAGACTGAACCAACTTGTCCTACCTGTTATAGACAAAGAAAGTTTTTATGAGGTTTCAAGATACAGAGAGGTATATCATAGGTTACAAGGAACATGCTGTGTCTCCCCCTGCTGGTTGGTAGAATCATAAAGAGAATTACCCCCCAGGAGTCTAAAAGGCCAAGACTTGACCTTTTTTTTTTTTTTTTTAATCATCTGGTCAAATGGCCTCAGTGAACTTTTAGAAAGGAATTTAAAGAGTTCACATCAGGATATTTTATCGTATCTTGAGCTTTCTAACTCTGGCTAATTAACACTCTGCCTTTCTTAACAATTCTAACTTCACATCCCATTGAAAGAAACCATTAAGAAACCCACTTCTTGCATATTTTAATTCCAGACTATAACTACATTTTGATTAGATTAAATTGTTTTGAAAAGGTTGTATTTGAAAATAATCTCAAGTGTTACCACAATGGGATACCATTTTCTCTAGTTTTCAAAGAATTGTTTTGGTCCATTATTGACTTTGGAAATATATGTAAAAATATAAGTTTATAAAGAGTACATTTGATAAAATACATCCACAGAAAATAGAAAAAAACTTAAATTTTTTTTATTATTCTCTAATCTTCATTTGGTGGTTATATGCCTAATGGACTTAAATTCCAAAAGAATTTGAATAGATCTTCTTAGAATGAACTTTTATAAGCATGATAGGACAAGCCAAGCTCCCTCAAAGACAATAAATAGTTGTGTGATAAATGATTAATAAAACAGAAAACACTATTATTCAATGATGACAGCTAAAAAAAAATCAAATAATGCCACAATTGTTTGTAAAGTTAAGACCATACAGCAAAAAGTGAGAGGGAAGAAACAAGTAGGTGTGTGAATTCTTATAACTATGATTAATATTAAACATAACAATATAATACCCAAAAGTTGATGCAATAGAGTGCAAATTAAGGTAACACCAGAAAAAGAAGAGACAGAAGAGTCCTTGATAAAGAAAATAGATCTTGAAAAGCAAAAAAAAAAAAAAAACAAAAAACAACACACAATAATATATGTTTAAAAGTTTTTGTTGATTTAGTTGTATAGCATAGGACAATAATTGATGCAAATTGCTACATTGTGCACATATTTGGCTTACTTTGTTAGATAGGAACAATGTACTTTGTATTGGAGATCTTGATTTAAAATGATATAATTAAAATAGTCTCACAAATATTTACTGAACACTGTATTAATCAGGATATTTTAATTCCTTAAACAGTTCTAAAATATCAGTGCAAGGATCAGGATGGATTTCTTGATGTGTCACAGTCAAATACCTAGTGATTATTCTGAAATTCGTGCCTCTTCTACATTAACGTGCTACCCTCTATATGGAGTGGCATCCATGTATGTTGTGCAAAATGGGAAGAGTATTAATCATAAAAAATTATGAACCATCCTGGAAATGGCTCATCAATTTATTTTTATAATTTTATTAAAGCTCCATGCATTACAAAGTTATTCACAGCTGAGTTTTAGACATACAATCTTCCAGCACCTATTTCACCAGTGCCAACTTCCCCCCCACAAAAGTTATTAAGTTCTCTTTCATTTCTGCCTCCAACTCCCAATCTGCCATCTTGACAGGCACCTTTTTAAGTTCTGCTGTTAAAGTTTGGGATTTATGATTTCAGAACCACATTGACTCTGTGGATTGGATATTTAGTTCTAGTGTTTAACACGCTGTTGTATCTGATTCCCCTTGATCCCTCCCAGTTTCCTGCTGTCTCTTCTTCCCCTCCCTCAAATCCACTTTTTCCTTCTTTTCCCTATACTCTGGGTCAAGGGTGATCTAGAAATCTTCTTTCATTCAATTTATTTTACTTAATCCAATTATTCTAAATATTACTCATATAAGTGATAACACCCTGTGTTTAACCTTTATTTTGATTTATTTCATTTAACATAAGATCATCTAGTTCCATTATATTGCAGCAAGTCGCATGATTTCATAATTCCTATACCTGTGTGATATTCCATTTTGTTTATATGTATGTATATGTACATATACATATATATGTATATATATCATATCTTTATGCTTTCTTTCAACTGTTATTGGACATCTCTATTGATCTCAAATTTTAGCTATTGAATTGAGTGCTTGAATACATGGTATGCATATGACTTTTAGAATAAATGATTTTTTGCCCTCAGGATAGATACTCAAAAGTGGAATTTCTATATCATATGGCAGTTAAACTCTTGAGTTTACTGAGAACCATTCATACTGTTTTCCATGAGGAATAGACTTGACAGCATTCCTCCTAGCAGTGCATGAAAGTTCCTTTTTCACCACATCTTCACCAGCAAAAATTGTTTCTAGTATTTTTGATATGTGCTCTTTTCACTAGTGTAATATGATAACTCACTGTTGCCTTGATGTAGATTCACTTAGTATTAAGTGATGATGAGCATTTTTAATGTGCCTGTTGGCCATCAGGTTGGTTTTCCTCAGAGATATATCTCGTCATTTCCACTCCCCGTTTTTTGGGTGGGGATTTTACACAATTTTTGTTGTTGATCTTTGTGATAACTTTACATATGCTGGTATCAAACCTTTATTTGCGGGGCCGGAGAGATAGCATGAAGGTAAGGCGTTTGCCTTTCATGCAGAAGGTCATCGATTCGAATTCTGGCATCCCATATGGTCCCCTGTGCCTGCCAGGAGCAATTTCTGAGCCTAGAGCCAGGAATAACCCCTGAGCACTGCCGGGTGTGACCCAAAAGCCACACACACACACACACACACACACACACACACACACACACACACACAAACAAACAAAAACAAAAACAAAAAAAACCTTTATTTGCTAGGTGCAAATATTTTCTCCCACTCATCTATAGTTTAATTTTAGTTTGTGTTTATTTTGCCATACAGAAAGTTTTTATATTGTCGTAGTCTCATTTGCTTAGTTTTGATTCTGTTGCCCCTGCCAATGGCCTTGTATAGTTTAAGGAAAAGTCTTATTTCTGCCTGCATTCCATTGGCCACAAACCAGTCACCTAATGATAATCTAAAAGCATATATAATATCTTCCTATTTTGTGAAGTAAAATTATATGAAGATTGATTACTATAATAATATGTGCTTTAGAATCGAGCAAATCAAATATTGGTGGCACTAGAGAAACAATATGTTTTCATTGGGACAGAGAGAGAGTGCATACAATGCTTGTTCCTTACACAGTTGACCTGGATTTGATCCCCAGGACTATCTACAATAACCTAAGAATAGTCAGGAGTAATCCCTGAGTAAAGGTCCTGTAGCACTGATAGTTACCTCCCCTCAAAAACGAGAAATCTTGGGGCCAGAGTGGTGGTGCTAGTGGTGAGGCATCTGCCTTGCCCATGCTAGCCTAGGATGGACTGTGGTTCAATCCACTGGCATTTCATATGGTCCCCCAAGCCAGGAGCAATTTCTGAGTTCATAGCCAGGAGTAACCCCTGAGCTTCACCTGGTGTGGCCCAAAAACAAAGAGAGAGAGAGAGAGAGAGAGAGAGAGAGAGAGAGAGAGAGAAAGAGAGAGAGAAATATTTCTTTTAAATAGAATGTAATAGATAAGAGCATGCTTTGTATATTATACACAGGAAGTTAAATATCCATGTAATGGTGGTAGAAAATGACAAGATTCATTTATATTTTAAAATGGTAATCAATTAACTTTTGAGTGCAAGTGTCTTTTCTAAAGAGTTTTTTACCCTATGGGATACATGCCAGAAAGTGGACTTTCTGAATCATTATGGATGCTCAACTTCCAGTGTTTTGAGCATATCCATATCTACAATCTAAGAAAAATCTAAGAAAATACCTATAGGAGGTTAAGGAGTTAGCAAGTATTTGGGGAAACATTTCAGGTAGAGAATATTACCTGTTTAAGAGCCCTGTGCCACAGCTGGCATGTTAGAAGCACAGCAAGAAGCCAATGGGGCAGAGCTAGGGTGAGTTGGTAATGGTGACCAGGAGATGAAGTTAGTGAATTAGTAAATATGACAGACTTTATGGTGTTTGCAGGCCATTATGAGACTATCAGTTTGTTCTCTAAAACTGAAAATGAGTGTTTTGAGAAGATTGTCATATAAGAGTTACTTTTTAGTGGTATCACATTGGTGCCTAAATAGCAGAAAAGGAAAGAAAAATGAATTTAAGCGATATACTTGAAAAACACTGTAGTAATTAATGCAAGACTGCTATTAGTTGAAATAATAAGTAAAATAGTCAAGATTTGCTAATTAAGAGAAATAAGAGGAATCAAACATGATGCTAAGATTTTATACCTTTGCAAACAGACTAAAGTAGAGGTAAAAATTTAAAGGAAAGTGATGATGAAATAAGAAGCAACATTTTCACTGTTAAATTTGAGAAGTTATGAGCTTTTTCATGGAAATGCTAAAATATATTATGGATATATTGAGTCTTTACTTCAGTAGAGAATTCTATTTGGAGATAAAAATAGATTGGTTGATATTGATCAAAGACCCTACTAGGAGGAGAACCCCAAACTCCTAAGACTGAAGGTTGAGGTATTCCAGCATTCCAAGCTTGGCTACATGAGAAAGACTCACCAGTAGTGATTAGTGAAACAGAAAAAAACAAAACCATTTATGACTTTGACAAGAGTTTTGATTCCATCAAGAGGTGAGAATTAACCTGAGCTAAATGGGTTTCAATATACAGCTAGGAAAAGACTTGTGGATTGTAAGTAAAAATCTGTATTTACTATGAAGAGAAGAGATACAGGGTACTAGAAGTAGTGAATATATACATTTGTTGCTTTATGTCTGTATATACAGATAGATATTTAGAATATTTGGAGGAGAGAGAAAAATGTGATTTTTTTTGAGTAGACAAAAGCAGATAAGATCGACAGCACAGAGACAGGAATAGTTTTGTCTAGAAAAAAGAATGTTTAATAACAGGGAAGAAGTCAAGTTACATGACACAGATGTAGGTAGTTGGCAGGAATGGGTATCAGAATTTGTAGAACTTCCTATCTGCTTGTTTCTATTCCCTCAATATAATGAGAGTTATAACAAAGGAAGAACTTTAAGGTCTTTGAGGAGAGGTGAAAAGGAACAAAATGGTCACCTAGGAAATCAGGATAGTGCATGTATGAGACAAATATAGTATGATTGTCCAGCCACATTAAGAGCTCTCTGGTGGAAAGTGAACAGGAATTTAAAGTGAAGCGAGTCAGCAGTCCTGTGGTTATTTCCAGCTTCATTTAGTTACACAGGAGCAGGTGAGGATAAGAGGAGAGTTGGAATTGACCAGAGTTGCATTTTTAAAGTGAGCCGGCCAAAGTGGAAGAGAGAGCAAAGCAGTGGTTCTAATGATTGGGTACAGAATTTTATCTGGTTAAGAAGTGGAAGAAAGATGTAGTTAAGAAGTGGTTTCAAAGGCAGGATCAAAGGACTGTAGATGTATATGGCAAATATTAGAGGGTATAAGCTAAAAAGATTGAAGGCAAAGAACAAAGAAGAGTGACTTAAGAAGAGGTTATAAAATGTTGATAACATTTTAAGTCAAGTATAGCTGTGAGATGGGATGACTGATATAGCATGGAGACAAGTTCAAAGAAAAAATCAGTTTTGGAATTTTTATCTCTGGATTTTGAAATTACTAATAATCGTGATAGGAGATAGATTTGCAGTGAGCAGCACCGTTCTAGAAAGTAAATTTCCATGAATTCATTTAATAATTTTTTTTTTTTGGAAGAAAGAGGTTTGGCCACGCCAGCTGTGATCATGGCTTATGCCTGGCTCCCTAGCTCAGGGATCACTCCTGGTTGACCATGAGAGGTGTCAAGGATTGAACCTGGGTTGACCACATGCAAAGGGAAAGCCTTTCCTTTTATACTATCATTCCAATCCTTCAAAGAATTCTTTAAAACTAGTTTTGTTCTAGCAGCCCCGGGGGGGGGGGTGAGGGTGGAGGCTATGGGAGGCAGGACAGGAACAGGGGTGCAGGGAGGACAATTCGGTGGTGGGAATTCCCCTGACTCAATGTTAATATGTACCTAAAATATTACTGAGAGCGATATGTAAGCCACTATGATTAAAATTAAAAAAAGAAACACAACTAGTTTTGTTCTAAGCTTCCCTGAAACTATAGAATTGGCTCTATTTAATTCCTTTTGCATAACTCAAAATAAATAAAACCATAATTCATTTTTTTTTTGGTTTTTGGGCCACACCCGGCGTTGCTCAGGAGTTATTCCTGGCTGTCTGCTCAGAAATAGCTCCTGGCAGGCACGGGGGACCATATGTCCTGGATCGGCTGCTTGCAAGGCAAACACCACTGTGCTATCTCTCCAGGCCCAAAAACCATAATTCTTGACACTGTAAAAAGCTGATTTTCTATGAAAAGGCCACTGAGACATTTTATTGAGAATGAAGCACACAGAAAAAAAAAATCCACGAAACTACGCCTGCCCAGTGGGGCCCGACTGGGAAAAATTGTGAGTGCTACCTGTGTGTGTTTGTCTGCTATCCTGTTGTGTGAACCTCTTGAGAGTGGGCCGAAAAGAGGCTCCAGAAAACTCGCTCTCCCAGAGAATGAAGCACATATATAACATGCAATACTGAGTGAATAAAGTCAATTCTGAAGTTTGGTTATATTTATATCAAGCAAAATTAGTACTATTAAAGGCCTAGATAGTTGTTATATTTGAGGATAGGACATCACTTATTTCTCAGGGAATGCTACTATTCCTTGATCTGGTTTTGCTTTATTGCCAGTGAAAATTCACAAGAGTTGTACATTTGTGAGAAGTGCACTTTCTTAGAATAGCATATATTTAATATTTATGTAGTATATTTGGTTATATTATGTTGCTATAAAATATATAGTGCATATATATGTTATGTTTATATAATTTGTTTAAATTTTGAATTATAATAATTCATATAATATATGAATACAGATGCACCCCAATAAAAATTAATATTATTTACCCTGGGATTCAAGAGATACTCTAATATGTTCTTTTGGTATCTGGCTCATAGTAGGCAAGAATCTATATTTCCACTTAAAATTGCAATCATCAGTAGCATTTTATTTTCTAATGCTCTCTGAGTAAAAAGAAGTGTTTCAAGCTTGGTGGCTTAAACAAACTCTCACTAATTTACTTCTAGTGGTGGCATTGATTTCATCTGTGATACTTTTTTTCCTGTAATTGATCTCACTGTCAAAATCCAACCTGAGAACAATGGAATGGGTAAGTGAAAATTTTATTTATTAAAAGGGCAGCATCTCAGAAATGAAATTACAATTTAGTTGGGATAAATTGTCGTATAACTTCATTTTTTTACATTAAAGCTATAATTGAGGGGCATTATATGCTGTTTATCACCGCAATGAAAATGGAGTCAGAATGAACTTCTCGAGGCTGTTAAACTGCTTCTTATTAGCATTGAAACTATACTCAGAGCCCATTATCTTGGGCTATATTTTTTTGGAATAAGGGAATTTCTATCAAAGTGTACTTAATCTGAAAAAAATTGGATTATAATTGGAATCCTTTTGAAAGGGGGGTTGAAATAATTTGGTATTGTTGTAAGATATACACATATTATTGGGATCTTAAAGAAATATAACAGTGGCATTATAAAGGCATATGGTCATCATCCCTTGATATAAAATAATAATACTCTGTTTTGTTCTTAATCAATTTGTGTAGCAAATGAGAAAAATATTTACTTAATTAGGGAATCCAGGTTTTTCAAAGATCAGTGTAGTGTTTTGTTTTGTTTTGTTTTTTATAATAATCATTTTTATTTTGACAAAAGTGGATTACATATCTTTCACAGTAATATTTTAGGTACATATTAATATTGAATCAGGGGAATTCCCTTCACCAAATTTGTCCTTCCACACACACACAACCCACCCATTTCCAGCATGCATCCCATACCCCCCTCCCTTTCCCCACTCACAGGGCTGCAAGTATAAGTGGTCCCCTTTGTGTCTAGCTTGTTGTAGATTGGTATCGCTTCTTTTGTCATTGGCTTTGGGTTTAGTGTTTAAGTCCAATCATTTTTGTTACTATTTAGTGATCATAAAACTGTTTGGTCTTGGTACCTCCATTATTTCCCCCTCAATTTGAGAGGTGGAAAGTTATGTGGTTCTGTTTGAAGAAAAGAAAAGCAATAAAATGGGGTAAAAATAAAATAAACTGAAAATGGGCGGAATCCTTAGAGGCTCTCAACATCAGTTTGAGAGAAGAAAGGGAACAAGGAAGAGAAACACCACAACAATACAAAAGAAAATATCAAACAAAAAATCCAATGAGCACTACAGCAATAAAGACAAGCACCACATAATAACCATGGCCCTGAAATAAAAACAAAACAGAGCACCACCCAAAAAGTAAATGGAAACAACAACAATATCATAACCAAAAATAAAGTAAATAAATAAATAAATAAGTAAAGATTATTTTTAAGTTATGTTATCCAGCAATGTCCTTGACAGAGAAGTATTAGAACCAATAGTAAGAATTTTTGTCTTTGAAATATGGTGTATGTTTTATACATAGCAGTTACATTAAATCAAATTGTCAGTGAGAAGCAGACATTTTTTGAAATGTCCTTGAAATAGGTTATTTTTAAAATTAGAATTTAACAAATATGGATTGGTTTATTTTTATTTTTATTATTCTTATTAGTGCACCATGATTTATAAAGTTGCTCATATTATAGTTTCAGCCATTCAATATTCCAACTCTAATTTCATCACTAGTGTGAACTTACTTACACCACTTTCCCCAGGTGATTTTATCCCCCATCCTGCCTCCTTAACAGCAATATTTTAAAATTTGATTGTTGCAGGTTGAGACCCATGTTTATGGTGCTGTCAGCTCTGTGGTTTAGATAGTGGCATATAGCACATCTCTACACTGCCAATGTGGCCCCACAACCCCAGACCCCTATTCCTGTTATCTCCTATCCACCTCTTTTTAATACCCCCCCAATTTCTTTCCTTCCATGTCCTCCTCATTTCTATAAACTAGGATCTGATTTTTAAACAATGCATATATTAGGCCAACCAAAATCACTCGAAGGCATATTAGTATGAATAAAGGGGGGCAGAGAAATAGTACAGTGGATAAACATTTGTATTATGCATGGTTGACTCAGATTTGATCCCCAACAAGGTCCTCAGAGTCCTGTCAGGGATGTCCTGAGCTTAGAGTTAAGAATAATCCCTGACCATTGCTGGATGCGGACCCAAAACAAACAAATAAAAGATAAAAGTGAAATACCTGTCATTAGCATAGGCCTGAGGCTATAGATTTTTTATGTAACAGACCAGAAATAAAAAGTCTACCATTGTACAAATACAATATTTGATACAAATCACCCAGCTCTGACATTGTGCCACAAAGGTCTTCATAGAACTAAAATGAGTGTTTGTGACTGTGTTATAATAAAGCTATAAGAAAAGACAGCCAACTGGATTTGGCTTGTGCAGTGCAGTTTGAAGAATACAATCTAGAACTAGATGATTGCCTGGTAACTTTGTGATCACAAACATAAAATGGACACATGCACTAAATTTTCATGTGTGTGGATGGTCATATGTTGACCATCTAAATACAAAATAAGGTTCTGTTTTGTTCTAATTTTTACATTGTCTTTATTAATTTATAAGGTAATTTTCATAATAATCTTAGTTATACCAATAACAGTTATCATTAAAAATTAAAATGTATTTCAGTATATTTTATTTTACAAGAAACACAAGCCTTATCTACTCACGTAGAAACATACATTGCATGTCAGAATTATTTCCAAGAAAGATAACATTTAAGTTTATTTTAAATGTAGAACTTTCACATCAAAGTATCTATGTGAATAGCAAAATATTAGACAAGAATATGTGCAATCGGAGACGGAGAGATAGCATGGAGGTAAGGCGTTTGCCTTTCATGCAGGAGGTCATCTGTTCGAATCCCAGCGTCCCATATGGTCCCCCGTGCCTGCCAGGAGCAATTTCTGAGCCTGGAGCCAGGAATAATCCCTGAGCACTGCCGGGTGTGACCCAAAAACCACACACACAAAAAAAGAATATGTGCAATCCTATGTTAATTAGCTTTATTTACAATAGCCAAATTACATCAAAGTAACATCTAATTAACATCTAAGTAAGTTATATCTAAGTAATATCAAGGTGTCCAATAACATGAGTAAGAAAAGTGTGTTATATATGTTCATATGTATATATACAATAGAAATACAAAGGAAAAGTATTATATATACGCACAATAGAATTTTACTCAGCTATAAGAAATTATGAAAGAGTGTCCCCTGACATCATGGATGGAACTGCGATGGGTTATATTAAGAGAAATAAGTCAGGAGAAAGGCTAATGTCAGATGACTCCACTCATATGTGAATAAAGAAACAAAGGAAAGGAACAGATAAAATCAAACCAAAACAAACACTTGGGCTCTGTCTCCATAACTCAGGATACAAAGAAGGCAAGAGGCAAGCTGAATGACTAATTGGAAAGGTCCAAATGCAGTGAAGTACTTGGGGGTGCGGTGACATTCGAAAAGTATGAGATTATATGTGTAAAAGATAAACTAATGTTGCCTATACATATAAAAATGCATTTTTAGATTTGCCCTCCTCCCACCTTGATAAAATATGCATCCCAATTGTATGTGTTTTTGTGTGAAATGTTGATTGAAATGCACCTTTCCTATTGCATTTCTAAATTCTTTAAAAAAGGCAGATTAAGAACACATTTTTCTCTCTTCCATTTTAAGAACAGTGTATAAAATTACTCAAGCAGTCCTATAACAAGTTCTTGCTTAAGCTTTGAAGCGAAGTGCAAGTCCAGAGACAAACCTAGAGAGACATTGCAGGTTTCATTACTGACCTTTAGAATTGAAAAGTACTTTCAAATTTAAAAGTATTACCTCTGTAGCAATTTAAGAATGGCACACGTTCCTTTGCAGTTAAAATTTTGACCTACTCATAGATTCCTTTGCAGAAGTTAGATATCATCCCTAATTTTTAGGGCTGACCTGCAATAAATAATATACAATCCATAAAGGTATACTCACCATAAGAATTTGTTAGTCACAACATGAAGTAACCATTTTCTCAGCCCTTCATTCAGTTTTATTCCTTCTTTAGTTTATGACTAATAGATGGTAAACTGTGGACCCACAAAAACAGTTACTGACTGATCTTCATTCCTTGCAGTATGTATTCCTTAGCAAAGTCAAGCAGATTGACACCAGAATGCCAACCATGTGTAAAGTGCCATGACATCCTTGGATCCTTTAGCTGCAGAAGCAATCTAGGGAAGCAATCACAGCACAGTTCCCAATACTTATATTTCCAGTATTTTTGATATTTAACACCATTAGAACATACAGCAGAATCAATCAGTTTCTTCAAGGTATAAAATGTTTTTTTTTATCGGTGCGTTGAATAACCTTTAGATACAAAGTTAGCATAGCAAACATTGACATGCTGAAAGCAGATCAGTGCAGAGTACCTAAAAATAAATATAAGAAGTTCATATGCTACAAAAAAGGTTATGCATTCAAATGGAAAAATAGCTTTGAGGCTTTATAGATTTGTGAGATGCTACTATTGTCTTTGATCTTTGAATGCAATCAACTGGAGGATACTAAATATAGCTGTACCTATTATATATACCCTTCTTAGAAAAACTATCAATTTACTTTTATATCTATTGTTTTAAAGTTTGCCAGTGATTATGAGGTCTAGTTATTTTAACAGAACTCTCGTTACATTTAATATTGAATAGTCACATGATATTAATGAGTAACTTTATAATTTATTTAGTAACTGTGTTTACAGAAATGTTTGTTGTTTCAGTTATAGAACGTACACCATCCTTCATTATTGCAACTTTCCCACCACCAATGCCTACCATTTCTCTCCACTCCCACTTCCTGTCTGTGTATAGGATAGGCATCAGCTTCTATCATTGTCATGGTAATCAGTGCAATTAGTAGTCTAATTGCACTCACCTCTCTTTGTAGTAAGCTTCAAATCACTGGCTGGAAGACCATCGTTCTATTATCTCTGGAGATTATTAAAATACTGTATTTATTTTTCTCATGACCCACAGATGAGTGATACTATATATATATATATATATCCCTCTCCATATGACTTATTTCAACCAGCATAATAATATCTATGTGCATCCATGTATAGGAAATTTCATTACTTCATTTTTCCAAATGGCTGCATAATACTCCATTGTGTAGATGTACCATGATTTCTTTAGCCACTCATTTGTTGTCAGGCACCTGGGTTGTTTCCAGGTTCTGGCTATTGTAAATAGTTTGTGATGTACATAGGAGTGCAGAGGGCACTTTTGTATTGTTTTTGTGTACCTAGGATATATCATAGGAGTGTATTGTCGGATCATATTGGAGCTCAATTTCTAGTTTTTTGAGAAATATCCATACTGTTGTCCAGAAAGGCTGGACTAGATGGCATTCCCAACCAGCTGTGAATGAGAGTTCCTTTCTCCTTGTATCCACATCAGCACTGGTTGTTCTTGTTCTTTGCGATGAGTGCCAGACTCTGTGATGTGAGATGATACCTCATTGTTGTTTGATTATCAGTGATATGGAGCACTTATTCATGAGCCTTTTGGCCTTCTGTATTTTTCTTTGAGCAAATGTCTGTTTATTCCCTCCATTTTTGAATGAGGTTATTTTTTTTTCCTTATTGAGTTCTGTTCATACTTCATATATCAGAAGGGTACTGGGTGAATAGTTTCTCCCATTCTGTAGATAGCCTTGTTTCCTAGTCATTGTTTACTTTGAAGTGCAGAAACTTTCCAGTTTAACGTAGTCTCATTTGTTTATCTTTGCATCTACTTGCTTGAACAGTGGTGTTTTCTCCTTGAAAATGCCTTAGTCTTAGTGTCATAATGGGTTTTGCCTACATTTTCTTCTATATACCTTTTAGTTTCAGGTATGATATCAAAGTCTTTAATCCATTTTGATTTGACCTTTATGCCTGGTGTGAAAAAGAAGTCTGACTTTGCTTTTTTGCATATGGCCTATCAGTTGTCCAACAGCACTTGTCGAAGAGACTTTCTTTGCTCCACTTTGTGTTTCTTGCCCCTTTATCAAAGATTAATTGATTGTATGTCTGGAGGCCATTCTCTGAATACTCAAATCTATTACACTGATCTGAGAGTCTGTCTTAATTTTAATACCATGCTGTCTTAATAACTATTGCTTTTTAATACAATTTAAATTTGGAAAGGTTATGCATCTCATCTTCTTTTTTTTAAGGATTGCTTTAGCTATTTTAGGGCATTTATTTTTTCCAAACAAATTTTAGGAGTAGTTGATCCACTTCTTTGAAGAAATGTCATGAGTATCCTTAGTGCAGGGGTCTCAAACTCACGGCTCTCCGCACAACATTTTGTGGCCCTGCCCTAGAGGAATCTTTTTTTTTTAGTTGTTTGGGTCACACCCCCCAATGTTCAAGGCTTACTACTGACTTTGCACTCAAGGATCACCCCGACTTTGCTTCCTACAGCCCCCAGGTAAATTGAGTTTGAGACGCCTGCCTTAGAGAAATTGTATTAAATCTGTACAATGCTTTCAGGAGTATTGCCATTTTAATGATGTTAACCTTCCAGATCTATGAGCAGGGTATATGTCCCCATTTAATTGTGTTCTCTTCTATTTCTTGGAGAAATTTGTTGTACTTTTCTTTCTTAAGGTCTTACATCTCTTTAGGTTGTTTATTTGTTTGTTTAGGTTTTCTTTTTGTTTTGGGGCCACACCCAGCATCTCTCAAAGGTTACTCTTGGCTCTGTGTTCAGAAATAGATCCTGGAAGGCTTCGGGGACCATATAAAATGCAGGGAATCGAACACAGCCTGTTGCTAGTCAGCCACATGCAAGGCAAATAGCTGTGCTATCGCTCCATCCCCTCATCTCTTTAGTTAAGAAGCCTCCAAGGTACTTGAGTTTCTGTGGCACTATTGTGAATGTCATTTTTTTAATGTTTATTTCTTTTCTTTTCTTTTTTTTTTCTTTTTTGGTTTTTGGGCCACACCCGGCGGTGCTCAGGGGTTACTCCTGGCTGTCTGCTCAGAAATAGCTCCTGGCAGGCACGGGGGACCATATGGGACACCTGGATTCGAACCAATCACCTTTGGTCCTGGATCGGCTGCTTGCAAGGCAAACGCCGCTGTGCTCTCTCTCCGGGCCCTGTTTATTTCTTTTCTATCATTATTTGTTTATAAGAAGGCATGGATTTTTGTTGTTAATTTTGTAGTCTGCCACTTTTGCTATACAAATCTGTTGTTTCTAGAAGTTTTTTGGTAGATTTTTTTTAACATAATTTTTATTTTGATCATAGTGGCTTACATATTGTTGACAATAATATTTTAGGTACATATTTACATAAAATCAGGGGGGACATCACCGGTTTGTCTTCCCTACTCCTTCGTTTTTGTCCTACCTCCCATATCCTCTTCCCTAACCCCCAGGGCTGCTAGAATATGTGGTCCCCTCTGTACCTATCCTATTACTTCGTAGTCTTACACCTGTTTGGTCCTGATGCCTCCTTTATTTTCCCCTCTAATTGGGTGGCAGGATTACCTAGTTCAAGTTATGTGGTTTTGTTTGAAGAGGAGAAAAATAATAAACTGGAGTAAAAAAATAATGGGGACAATCTCTGTTGGCGGGGATGCGGTATGAAGGGAACTCTCATCCACTGCTGGTGGGAATGCCCCCTAGTCCAACACCTATGAAGAACAGTCTGGAGAATGCTCAAAGAACTCAGAATTGAGTTGCCATTTGACCCAGCAATTGCTCTCCTAGGTATATACCCCCAACTTGGAAGGACATTCATTCCAAAATACGTGTGCACCCCACTATTTATAGCAGCACTCAGTATAATAGCCAAGTCTTGGAACCAACCTCGATGTCCAACAACAGATGAATGGATCATTAAGATGTGGTATCTATACACAGTGGAATATTACATGGCAGTCAGAAATGATACAATCACAGACTTTGCAGCAACATGGATGAATCAAGAACATGTTATGTTAAATGAAGTAAGTCAGAAGACCAAAGATAAACACAGAATGATAACACTATTCTGAAGCACCTAGATCATACATTTTGGTAGATTTTTTTTAAGATTTTCTAAACATATTATCATGTCATCTGCAAGCAGTGAGAGCTTGAGTTCTTCCTTTTCTAAATGGATACCCTTGGTATTCTTTTTTTGCCTGATTGCTATGGCAAGTACTTCCAGTAGTATGCCAAATGGTAGTGACAAGAAGAAGAGCCTTATCTTATGTCAGATTTAACGTGTAAATCATATTTTTAGGGCTGGAGAGATAGCACAGTGGCAGGGAGTTTGCCTTGCATGCAGCCGATCCAAAACGGATGGTGGTTCAAATCCTGGCATCCCATATGCTTCCCCCAACCTCCCATGCCTTCCAGGAGCGATTTCTGAACACAGAGCCAGGAGTAACCCCTGAGCACCACTGGGCATGACCCAAAAACCAAAAAAAAATTTATATTTTTTCCTAACTTATTTCACTTTGTTTCATCTTTAATATTCACATATGTATAAATTATATTTTTGTCTAGCTTATTTCACTTAACATGATACTCTAGTCCATTCACAGAATTATAATATTTTATATTTTTTTCATAGTTGAGGTGTAGTCCATAAACAACATATTCTTATTTACTATTTCCTCAATTGGAAGGTATCATTGTTAGAAAACAATGTTCAGATAAATTCTCAAAAGTGACATAAGTAAAGTATATGGCATTTCCATTCCCTTTTGAGGAATTTCCAAGCTATTTTACACAATGGCTATATGAATTTAAATTCTCACTGAGAGTGGACAAGAATGTCCCTTCTCCCATTCCCTTACCAACACTTGACTTTTGGCTATTTTAATTTGTCATTATTATAGGTATACAATTATAGTTTTCATTTTCACTTTTTTTAAATAAGTGACGAATTCTTTCATGTGCCTATCGGCTATCAGGTTGTAATTTTTGTAAAAAAGAATATTATATACTTAATTTACAACCTACTTTTGAGTGATCTCACTAGAAGTTTAGAAATTTTTCAAGAAGGTGGGGCCCCGGAGAGATAGCACAGCGGCGTTTGCCTTGCAAGCAGCCGATCCAGGACCAAAGGTGGTTGGTTCGAATCCTGGTGTCCCATATGGTCCCCCGTGCCTGCCAGGAGCTATTTCTGAGCAGACAGCCAGGAGTATCCCCTGAGCACCGCCGGGTGTGGCCCAAAAAAAAAAAAAAAAAAAAGAAATTTTTCAAGAAGGTCCCTGGGAATTGGTGGAAACTGGATAATTTATTGCATTGATTTATTCAAAGTCATTTGCTATTGTTTATTCATCTGTATGATCTTTGTGAAACAACTTTTCTTTTATCCTTTACTTTCTTCCTTTCGTATAACTTGTTCAAAAGACTACTATTAACATACATTTACTTGTGCATCATTCTGTGGGACGTAGTAAGTCACAACTGCACAAAAACTAGAAAGCTATATGTAAAAATGCATAGATAGAAGGAAGAATATAAAATTGGAGTAACATAATCTGTCCCAGAATGGTTATTGCTTTTTGTTTCCCTAAGAATTAAAATGTTGCTTGAGAAAGAGCTCAGTAAAAAAAAAGTGTGTTTTTGACCAGAAAAATAGTTCAAAGAACTGTAGCATATTTGGAACCCCAAGTTCCAAGATGCTTAATATTGCATGGCTCCTTCAAAATTACTGAGAGTGAACCTTGAGAAATAGTAGGATGAAGCTCCTGAGCACTTCAGAAAATAGCCTCTCCCACCCTCAAAATATGTGTAACTGGTATGGGAAAAGGCTTCAATGAACAATGAGATCTATAATATTATTTTTTAAAAAAGTAAAAAAGCATACTCATCTATGTCAAGTAAGGGTATTTTAGGATTTAGGTCTCTGCCAGCACACCTCAAAACTCAGTGTGAAATGAAAAAGAATTCCCTCTTTGAAGAGCAGAATTTTAAGTAAGAACTTTCCAGTGGAATATCTGTCTTAGCCAGCAAAGTTAGGGCTAGATTTGAGTTTCCATTACTTTGATAGTCTCAAATAGGGGCACAGATGGAGCAGCACGTTATAAGAACTGTCAAAAGGCCATCAATGGTTCACAAACATAATCAGCTTGGAGTATTTATACCATAGAGCCATCTATTATGTCACAAATATTAATCCTTAGGGCACTGTAAACATCTGATTTTCTAGATTAGTAGGTGTTACTGTCTAAGTAGAATACATTTAAAGTTAAAATATTAAGAATTTCTGTCCACAATCACTCTCTAATAAAGTCAAAGCATCATTGAAAAAAAAACTGTACAGTTACAAGAAAATAGAGTTCATTTTCCTAAGGTTTTAAAATAAATTTATAAAATAACGAAGACATGACTCTAGTTAACAAAGTCATGAAAGTATTTATGGCCAAGCAAGCATTTGAGAAAGAAAATGGCAAGATAAAGGGAATTCAACACTGGATTTTTGAGATCATGAGATCACTTCCTTCATCTTCTAGTTGAAGAATGGAATGAAGGTAGATTTTTGAGGTTGAGTCACAGCTTATTCAATTCTATGAATTCAAATCCAAGAGAAGTATGTTTGGAAACTGCTGGATCTTTCTTCCATTTTAGAAAAATTGGTTTTGTGTGATACTAAAATTACAAGAGAAAGATGAAGGGAAAACTAAAATTTTGTGATCCCTTTTAGAATCACCCTTGGGTTTTGGGGAGATTGTGTATCAATGTTCCTGCATTATAAGGAACCTGAAGGAACAAATTCAAGAGAATAAATATTTGGAGAGACAAGGGAGATGAGGGTGAACATTCTGCAGTGACTAAGCAAGCAGCTGGTGTGTGGCTGGACAGCTTGAATTCTCTGTGGGTAGATTGAATATTTGGATGGAAGACCATGAGTGCTTGGCTTGGGCTTTCATTGTAAGCAGCAGGTGTTATAATGGGCAGCCTGGATAATTTTAAGGGGCTAGACTGAAAACCAGATTTTTGTCATTGCTACTTTTGTAACAAACCTTTCCCTTCTTCCCTTCTATCATCACTATCACACACACACACACACACACACACATACACACACACACACACACACACACACACAACTTCAGATAAATTCTGAAATTCATCTGATGGAGTTGAATACGATGATACCATTTTAACAAAACTGTGTAGGACTGGATATTATTTTAGGAGTCACATTCGCATATTTGAACATTTAGATTTGATTTTGTCTTACGGCTAGAGATTTTTCTAATGAGTAACATATAGTTCACTTTTTATTTTATTTGGTTTAGGGGCCATTCCCAGAAATACACAGGGCTTACTTCTGGCTCTGTATTCAGAGATCACTCCTAGTGATGCTAGGAGTCAAACACAGGATGGTTATAAGACAAGTGCTGTAACTCCTGTATTATCTCTCTGGATCTCTTTTCAAAGAGCTGTTTTGTAAGAATGTCTTATTTTTTTTTTAAAGAGACCTCCTGTTTACCTGTACTAACATTGCCAATCCATTCTGGATTAGAAATCATGGCATAATGGAAAGCAGTTTTGCTAAGGACGTTATTTTTTTAACTGCTTCTTTTTTGAAAGATCCCTGCAATCTACATGCACTAGAACTAGGTCTAAATTGATTGTTTAAAAAAATCAGTTTAAAATGATGTGTTAAAAAAAAAGAAAAAAGAAAAAGAATGATGGCAGTGTCTCTGCCTCCTCTCTTCTGCTCAGGAGACCAGATATCACATGATAATGTCCACTGGGAAGCACCTAAATACTTTATAATCCAGCTGGCTTCCCATAGAATGCATGCTCAAGGAGCTTGCATTTCTCACTCTGCAAACAGCCATTTTATTTCATTGACAATTCTTCCTAGAATCAGGTGGGGAGGATTTTCCCTGTCTGCTTTCTCTTTTTTGAAACAGGATGCTCTTTGCAGTTGGTGATGCAGTTGTCCATCCACTGCATGAGCCAGGCAAACCAATAGAGCATTGCTTGAGCACCAGTATGGAATGTCTCACTGGTTGGGTAATGGGGACAATCTGGGAACAGGCAGTGACTTATGTTGATCAACATCTCTCCTGCCCAAACCGATGGCTGGAAAGGGAGCCCCTTGGCCCAAAGTGAGGACAGTGTGTTCTCATCTCTTAACTAGCTGCAGGGTGGGAAGCTCTGCTAATATGAGCAATTTGAGCCCGTTAATCTTGGAATTACTTCTTCAGCACACAAACAAAGCAGGACTGCTATCACTATTACTATCAACAGGGTGCAATTGAGGGGCTTCAGAACAGCTGAATAATATACCCTGGGCTAGGTGTAGACCCTAGAGGTGTAGTCTGAATTCCAGAGAAAAGTAGAAATACACAGAAATGCATAAATGCTGATTAAAAACTCTACACTCTTGTTTTTCAAGCTTTGGTTTCAGAGATTGTGAAAACATGTTTCCCTGCATCTTCTTCTAGGAATTCTGAATTAGTAGATCTAAAGTCAGACCTGAACTTTTCAAATTTCTAAATCCTAGGAAATGTTTACGCAGGAGATAGAAGGACCATGAGTCAAATCATACTGCTTCGACTTTTAGTTCTTCTGGAATATTTCTACTCTCAAATATCCTGGAACCTCCAGAATTTTTGAGTATTGGTTTTTGCTATCTGTTTCATCTCTGATTCAGTGTTCACAGTCACAGAAATCGGAATAAAACACTCATTTGGCATTTGCTATTGGTGCTTTAAGATAGAAAGTGTCCCCTTTCACCGGATGTATCACTTTTTTAGAACGAAGAGAAGGAGCAAGCCCATAGAGAGGTCAAAAGCATTTTTATTTTTTTTTAATATTTTTATTCTATAGCAATAAAATGGAGTTTCACTGTGTCTCAGAAGATGGTGGTTTAAACAAAAGGTATAAGGGAGTCCTACCCAACCACTGTGTTTAAATGCAGAATATTTTCCATTTGCATAATTAGCAAATACTGATGATTTTGAGATGATCCCTTGATACAGAAACAGAGGTGTGCATCGATTCCTGCTGTGACCAGACTACTGGAACATTTGACTGACTCAATAATAATCATCCCCATAGTGTTCTCAGGTAACTATTGTGCAATTGCTGGCTCCACATTCAATTCCCCCTTCCCAATTAGTTTTACTCTTGCACTACTTAAACTTTATTTTTAAAGAAATAAATATATAAGCAAAATGAAATATTAATAACTCATGTTATACATTTAAATATACTCTGCATTTTCTGTAGTCAAGTAGTCAGGTTTCTAAAAGCATGGAACACATTTATGAGATAAGTTTAAGTTTGTACATACTGTACAAACTGTACACACAAAAGGGAAAAAAGGCAACAAACTTCTGTCTTCCTTAGAACGCATCATTCAATGCAGTTAGGTCTGAGCCGTGAATGTGTGTACATTTTCTTTTTTTTTTTTTTTTTCTTGGTTTTTGGACCACACCTGGTAACGCTCAGGGGTTACTCCTGGCTATGCGCTCAGAAGTCGCTCCTGGCTTGGGGGGCCATATGGGACGCCGGGGGATCGAACCGAGGTCCGTCTCCTAGGCTAGCGCAGGTAAGGCAGGCACCTTACCTCCAGCGCCACCGCCCAGCCCCGTGTGTACATTTTCAAATCTAACAACAAATCAAGAGAAGCTTGATTTAGTATAATATTATTGTATTAAGTAGAACAAGCCTGGTGCTTTATTAGTAATGAAGTGTCCTTCAAATCCCAATGGCTTGTGCTCAGCCCAGCTTGGTAGAATCATTCAAAGGCTCTGCTGATGGGCAATCTATTTTGATGTAGTGTATCAGATTAGGAAGGCAGAAAAGGGCCAAAGTTAAGACAGAAACGCAAATCAACAATGAAGTGATTTGGTCCAACATGACACATGCCATCTCTGACCACAATTAACAAGCTCCCTAAGTGACCAGGAAGTAGTATTTACTTTGCAACCTCCAAAGAGTTGCTTGAGTTACAAACTACAAACTATAAGCTCATATATGTTTTGTGGCATGAATCCAGGCCTCAGTCAAGCCTGCTTTTCTAGAAGGTCAGATCTCTTTTTGGAAATAGTGTAATTAAGGGTAAGATAAATCACTTTAAAATAAAATATTTAAACCATCAGGCTAAATCTCTCGTATTTTTGTCCATAAGGTATGGAAAGACATGTAATGCATGGGAATGAGAACTTGATTACAGCCTCCTATCTCCCACTTAGTCACTCTGTATCACTGTGTTGATGACACCCTCATTTTACCCAAAACAAAGGATTCTCCCAACTGTTTCCTTTTCATCTATTCCTTTTATATGTAAATGTCCACTTAAACTGGATTAGCTTGTTGTAGATAGCTTTGTCACTCACTCGCTTGACCCACCTGGTTGAGAAATAAAGGAGTTTAGGTTTTGATTTGGAGTGTACAGAGAGACCATGAGGTGAGAAGCCAATGTGACTCCATGATTCTCTCCTGTCTGGCTTGGTTTAATAATTTTTAGCTGCCACCCTGCATCAGACCTGTTCACCTGGGGTTGAAAATATGATACATTAAACTGAAAAGCTTCTGCACCTCAAAAGAAATAGTGCCCAGGATACAAGAGTCACCCACTGAGTGGGAGAAACTATTCACCCAACATCCTTCAGATAAGGGGCTAATATCCAAAATATACAGGGCACTGACAGAACTTTACAAAAAAAAAACATCTAATCCCATCAAAAAATGGGGAAAAGAAATGAACAGACACTTTGATAAAAAAGAAATACAAATGGCCAAAAGACACATGAAAAAATGCTCCTCGTCACTAATCATCAGAGAGATGCAAATCAAAACAACGATGAGATACCACCTCACACCACAGAGATTGGCGCACATCACAAAGAATGAGAACAATCAGTGCTGGCGGGGATGTGGAGAGAAAGGAACTCTTATCCACTGCTGGTGGGAATGCCGTCTAGTACAGCCTCTATGGAAAGCGATATGGAGGTTTCTTCAAAAACTGGAAATTGAGCTCCCATTCGACCCAGCTATTCCACTCCTAGGGATATACCCTAGGAGCACAAGAATACAATACAAAAACCCCTTCCTCACACCTATATTTATTGCAGCACTATTCACAATAGCCAGGCTCTGGAAACAACCAAGATGCCCTTCAACAGACGAATGGCTAAAGAAATTGTGGTACATATACACAATGGAATATTATGCAGCCGTCAGGAGAGATGAAGTCATGAAATTTTCCTATACATGGATGTACATGGAATCTATCATGCTCAGTGAAATAAGTCAGAGGGAGAGAGAGAGACGCAGAATAGTCTCACTCATCTATGGGTCTTAAGAAAAATAAAAGTCATTTTTGTAACAATCCTCAGAGACAATTAGAGGAGAGCTGGAAAACCAGCTCACTCCATGAAGCTCACCACAAGAGTGATGAGCACAGTTATAGAAATAACTACACTGAGAACTACCATAATCAAGTGAATGAATGAGGGAACTGGAAAGCCTGTCTGGAGTACAGGTGGGGGTGGGGTGGGATGGAGGGAGATTTGGGACTTTGGTGGCGGGAATGTTGCACTGGTGAAGAGGGGTGATCTTTATAGGACTGAAACCTTATCACAATCATTTATGTAATCAAGATATCCAAATAAAGAGAAAAAAAAATAATCTTAAAAAAAAAAAAAAAAAAAAAAAGAAAATATGGTGCATGAGGTGATTTCACAATTGTGTAAATGAATCCTTGGACTAAATGACCACTCAGTTTTCTTTTGATCTAAGTGTCAATGTTTTTTAAATAATAATTTTTATTTGAATTGGATAATATTGCCCAGATGAAGAGGTGATTAAAAGAAGATTCTGTGATAATAGAGTTGCCCCTTTAGCAGAGCATTTATGTTACGTAACAAGTTCTCTTTACTATCACATGTATTTCTATTAATGCCACAGTTGAGTGATTGTCAAATCATCTGAAATGACTGCCTTAAGGTTTGAACAGAATTTCTGATGTGGTTGGTTTGGGGGGAGGATCCTGTGTGAGAATGATTAATTGTAGAGGACAGGGACTCTGGCTTTTCACCTGCCTGGTCTCTGTAGCTTTCAGGGTCCTGTCTCTTTGGATCGATGGTTTGCTAATTACAAACTGTCATTGGAAGGCTCCAGCATACTCTCTGGTGATTCATGTTTTTGCATTGATTTTCACATAAGCCCAGATGCAGTTGCACCATTTAAGCACTTGGAAATTGGTCATCAATGAACTATTTTGGACTTAATAGATTTGATAACACTTAAAGACTCTTTATGTTTTGATTTTTGTATTACACTACATACTATAGTAAGAACTTATGCTTAAGTCCTATTTATCTGCATTTGGAAAGAACTCTTACCGAGGAGAGCCTCTGATTTATGGTCATGCCTCTATAGGCAGCCGAAGATGAAATAAAATCTAAAAATTACTTCAGTTTGCCCCAGGCCACTTATGCAGAGAACACTTATCTTACTTAGACCTGAAGTTGGTCATGCTGGTGAGGAGATCTTTATTCTAAATGGTGAGTCCTCTGAACTGTGATTGGACTTGAATCATCAAACTGTAAACTACAGTCCTTTGTAAAAGTGCTTTTTAAGAATTGCAGCCATTATGTTGTCTAATAGCTACCTGGAGTGAATGATCTAACTCAAAAAAAATAAATATATACATATATAATGTGTATATATACACATACATATTTTTTTAGTATTAGAAAGCCATGTGCTCATGATATACATAAATCGTGATCTAGTATGTTATGAGGGATGACAACCTTTAGCATGTCAAACTCAATATAGTCTTTTCAGGTTGTCCTGAGGACTGTGGATGGCATTATAAGACACCAAAGAATACAATTTGAAAATGTTTTTCAAAACAATGTTTTGCAATTTAGGGATTGCTTTTTAACATAATAGCTGAGTCTGGAATTTGAGGTTCTATTTTGAGACCTAGAACCACTCTGAATTATTTGAGTTTTATTGCTAATTCCTTTAATTTTGCTGCCTATATCCAAAATAATGATAATTATGACTAACTTTAAAAAGCCCTACAATGGAGAAACTGGAGTGAGTATATTTGTGAAATAGCTTGGTATATAGTGAGTACACAATAAATGTGAGTCTTCCTCCTCCTCCTTTTCCCATATTTCTCTGCTTTATATGTCATATCTTATTCCTAACTTAAACTATAAGGCAGCATAGTTTAATAGAAATTTGATATTTATTTTGACCAATAAATAGATGCGATCATATCTTACTTTGCCCTAAATTTTAGAAATACTTCATAGGCAAAATAAAAAAAAACACAAAATAACAAGAAAATAAATGAACATTATTTTATTTCTTAAATAAAATTCAGTGCCAATTATCTGTATGTACATAAATAGTGTATATTATGTGATGGCTATTTATAGCATAAAATAGCTTAATATCCACTCCTCAAATTTGCAAGTTCCCCATGGGGATTCTTAAATTCTGATAGTTTCGTCTACATAAATTTTTATTTTATTTTCTGCTTCTACTGAATTCTCCAAATAATTCTTATTTTTCCAATAGGTGATTGGTCTTCTCTCTGTCTAGATTTAATTAAAACTCCTTGTCTGGTTATTCCTATATCAATTCTCATGCAAAGCAAATATGTGAAAATATTAAGAATGTGTTACACTACCATCAATTTAAAGATATGTACCATTACACTCTTAGTCTTACAAATTATTACTTAACTTCTGGTTTGATTAACTTAATATGTCATCTTGACTAGACTATAGAATGCATTTAATTATTCTAAGATAATAGTCTCTACCCTAAGATGTAGCTGTAAAGGTATTTTGTAGATATGGCTCACAGTAACAAACAATTGGCTTTAAGTAAAAGAGCTTTTCATCAATAACATAAGTGAAGTTCATCTACTTAGGTGAATGGTCATAGAGATAAGTTGGCATTTTCTTAGGAAAGAAGAAATTATACCTAAGTTTGTAATGATAGCTTTTGCCTGAGACTTCAGGGCTAGTTACCAGCCCTACACCACACATAAGTAAGCCAATTCTTTTTTTTTATTATCTTTCCCCTTTTTTATATTTTATTTAAACATCTTGATTACATACATGATTGTGTTTGGGTTTCAGTCATGTAAAGAACACCACCCATCACCAGTGCAACATTCTCATCACCAATGTCCCAAATCTCCCTTCTCCCCACCCAACTCCCGCCTGTTCTCTAGACAGGCTTTCTATTTCCCTTATACATTCTCATTATTAGGATAGTTCAAAATGTAGTTATTTCTCTAACTAAACTCATCACTCTTTGTGGTGAGGTTCATGAGGTGAGCTGTAACCTCCAGGCCTTCACTCTTTTGTGTCTGAAAATTATTATTGCAAGAAAGTCTTTCATTTTCCTTAAAACCCGTAGATGAGTGAGACCATTCTGCGTTTTTTCTCTCTCTCTCTGACTTATTTCACTCAGAAAATAGATTCCATGTACAACCATGTATAAAAAAATTTCATGACTTCATCTCTCCTGACAGCTGCATATTATTCCATTGTGTATATGTACCACAGTTTCTTTAGCCATTCGTCTGTTGAAGGGCATCTTGGTTGTTTCCAGAGTCTTGCTATGGTAAATAGTGCTGCAATGAATATAGGTGTAAGGAAGGGATTTTTGTATTGTATTTTTGTGCTCCTTGGTTATATTCCTATGAGTGGTATAGCTGGATCATATGGGAGCTTGATTTCCAGTTTTTGGAGGAATCTCCATATCACTTTCCATAAAGGTTGAACTAGATGGCATTCCCACCAACAGTGGATAAGAGTTCCTTTCTCTCCACATCCCCGCCAACACTGTCTGTTCTCATTCTTTGTGATGTGTACCAATCTCTGTGGTGTGAGGTGGTACCTCATAGATGTTTTGATTTGCATCTCTCTGACGAATAGTGATGTGGAGCATTTTTTTTCATGTGTCTTTTGGCTATTTGTATTTCTTCTTTGTCAAAGTGTCTGTCCATTTCTTCTCACCATTTTTTGATGGGATTAGATAGTTTTTTTTTTCTTGTAAAGATCTGTCAGTGCCTTGTATATTTTGAAGATTAGCCCCTTATCTGATGGGTGAATAGTTTCTCACACTCAATGGGTGGCTTTTGTATCCTGGGTACTATTTCCTTTGAGGTGCAGAAGCTTCTCAGCTTAATATATTCCCATCTGTTAATCTCCACTTTCACTTGCTTGGAGAGTGCAATTTCCTCCTTGAAGATGCCTTTTGTCTCAATGTCATGGAGTGTTTTACCTACGTGTAATTCTATATACTTATGGTATTAGGTCTGATATCAAGGTCTTTAATCTATTTGGATTTTACCTTCATACATGATGTTAGCTGGGGGTCTAAGTTCAATTTTTTGCAAGTGGCTAGCCAGTTGTGCCAACACCACTTGTTGAAGAGGCTTACTTTGCTCCATTTAGGATTTCTTGCTCCTTTATCAAAAATTAGGTGATTGTATGTCTGGGGAACATTCTCTGAGTATTCAAGTCTACTCCACTGATCTGAGGGCCCATCTTTATTCCAATACCATGCTGTTTTGATAACTATTGCTTTGTAGTAAAGTTTAAAGTTGGGGAAAGTAATTCCTCCCATATTCTTTTTCCCAATGATGCTTTAGCTATTCTAGGGTGTTTATTATTCCAAATGAATTTCAAAAGTGCCTGATCCACTTCTTTGAAGAATGTCATGTGTATCTTTAGAAAGATTGCATTAAATCTGTATAATGCCTTGGGGAGTATTGCCATTTTGATGATGTTAATCCTGCCAATCCATGAGCAGGGTATGTGTTTCCATTTCCATGTGTCCTCTCTCATTTCTTGGAGCAGGGCTTTATAGTTTTCTTTGTATAGGTCCTTCACATTTTTAGTGATTCCAAGATATTTGAGTTTGTGTGGCACTATTGTGAATGGGGTTGTTTTCTTAATGTCCATTTCATCCTTATTACTATTGGTGTATAGAAAGGTCATTGATTTTTGTGTGTTAATTTTGTAGCCTGCCACCTTGCTATATGAGTCTATTGTTTCTAGAAGCTTTTTGGTAGAGTCTTTAGGGTTTTCTAAGTAGAGTATCATGTCATCTGCAAAGAGCGAGAGCTTGAATACTTCCTTTCCTATCTGGATTCCCTTGATATCTTTTTCTTGCCTAATCACTATAGCAAGTACTTCCAGTGCTATGTTGAATAGGGATGGTGAGAGAGGACAGCCTTGTCTTGTGCCAGAATTTAGAGGGAAGGCTTTTAGTTTTTCTCCATTGAGGATAATATTTGCCACTGGCTTGTGGTAGATGGCCTTAACTATATTGAGAAAGGTTCCTTCCATTCCCATCTTGCTGAGAGTTTTGATCAAGAATGGGTGTTGGACCTTATCAAATGCTTTCTCTGCATTATTGATACGATCATCTGATTTTTATTTTTCTTGTTGTTGATGTTGTGTATTATTTTGATAGATTTACGAATGTTAAACCATCCTTGCATTTCTGAGATGAAACCTACTTGATCATAGTGGATGATCTTCTTAATGAGGCATTGAATCCTATTTGCCATGATTTTGTTGAGGATCTTTGCATCTGCATTCATCAGCGATATTGGTCTGTGATTTTCTTTTTCATAGCATCACTGTCTGGTTAGGTATCAAGTTGATGTTGGCTTTATAAAAGCTATTTGAAAGTGTTCCTGTTTTTTCAATTTTATGAAAGAGTCTTGCCAGGATTGGAAGTAGTTCCTCTTGGAAACTTTGAAAGAATTCATTAGTGAATCCATTTAGGCTGGGCAGACATTTTTGGGCAGACATTTGATACAATTTTAATTTCATCAATAGGTATGGGGGTGTTTAGATACACTACATCCTCTTTATTCAACCGTGGAAGATTATAAGAGTCCAAGAATTTATCCATTTCTTCCAAGTTCTCATTTTTAGTGGCATAGAGTTTCTCAAAGTAGTTTCTGATTACCCTTTGAATCTCTGTGATATCAGTAGTTATCTTTCCTTTTTCATTCCCAATATGTGTTATCGAGTTTTTCTCTCTTTGTTAATTTTGCTAGTGGTCTATCAAACTTGTTTATTTTTTCGAAGAACCAACTTGCTTTAATTAATCTTTTGGATCGTTTTTTGGTTTTCCACTTCATTGATTTCTGCTCTCAGCTTGGTTAGTTCCTTCTGTATCCCTATTCTTTGGGTCCTTTTTTTGAGCACTTTCTACTTCTATGAGCTGCGTCATTAAGCTATTCAGGTAGGCCCCTTCTTCCTTCCTGATGTGTGCTTGCAAAGCTAGCTATACATTTTCCTCTCAGTACTGCTTTTGATGTGTCTCATAAGTTCTGATAGTTTGTGTCTTTATTATCATTTGTTTCCAGGAAAGTTTTGATTTCCTCTTTGATTTCATCTTGGATCCACTGGTTATTCAGTATGAGGCTGTTTAATTTCCAAGTGTTAAAGTTTTTCTTCTGTGTCCCTTTGGAATTCACATATAATATCAGAGCCTTGTGGTCAGCGAAGGTAGCCTGCAAAATTTCTGTCTTCTTGATATTATGGAGATATTTTTATGTGCCAGTCTATCCTGGAAAATGTCCCATGTACATTGGAGAAAAATGTGTATCCAGATTTCTGGGGATGGATTATTCTATATATATCTAGTAGGCCTCTTTCTTCCATTCCTCTTCTCAGGTCTAGTATATTCTTGTTGGGTTTCAGTCTGGTTGACCTATCCAGTGTTGACAAAGCTGTGTTGAGGTCCCCACAATTATTGTGTTGTTATTGATATTATTTTTCAGATTTGTCAACAATTGTATTAAATATTCTGCTGGCCCCTCATTCAGTGCATATATGTTTAGGATAGTGATTTCTTCCTGCTGTTCATATCCCTGATTAATACAAAATGTCCATCTTTGACCCTTACAACTTTCCTGAGTATAAAGCTTGCATAATCTGATATTAGAATGGCCACTCCAGCCTTTTATGGGTGTTGTTTGCTTGGATAATTTTCCTCCAGCCTTTTATTTTGAATCTATATTTGTTCTGACTATTCAGGTGTGTTTCTTGTAGGCAGCAGAAGGTTGGATTGAGTTTTTTGATCCATTTAGCCACTCTTTGTCTCTTAACTGGTGCAGTTAGTTCATTGACATTAAGAGTAAGAATTGCCCTGGGATTTAATGCCACCTTTATATCAAAATTTGGCATGTCTTTTGGTCTTAAATTGGGTCCTGTCTTAAATTGGGTTTTTCAGTTTTTCTCTTAAGACTGGTTTTGAGTCTGTAAAGTTTCTGAGCTGTTGTTTGTCTGTGAAACCGTGTATTTTTCCATCAAACCTGAAAATGAGTTTTGCTGGATACAGTATTCTAGGTGAAGCATTTATTTCATTGATTTTCGTCACTATGTCTCACCACTGCTTTCTAGCCTTGATTGTTTTTGGTGACAGTTTTGCTGTAAATCTTAAGGATGTTCCCTTGTAAGTAATTTCCTGTTTTGATCTATGGGATTCCTCATTATGACTAGGATGTGCCTTGGGGTATTTTTTTCTGGAGTCTCTTTTGGTTGGTACTCTTCGGGCATGCAAGATTTGATTGCATATATTCTTTAGCTCTGAAAGTTTCTCTTTAATAATGTTCTTGACCATTGATTCTTCCTGGAAATTTTATTCCTGGGTCTCTGGGACTCCAATGATTCTTAAGTTGTTTCTGTTAAGCTTATCATAGACTTCTATTTTCATCTGTTCCCATTCTTTGACTAATATTTCAATTATCTGTTCATTTGCTTTAAGTTTTTTTTCCAATCTCTCCCGCTGTATGGAGTTGTTATTTATCTCGTCTTCCACAGCACAAATTCTATTCTCAGCTTCTGTTAGCCTGTTGGTGAATGTATCCATTTTGTCATTCAATTCATTTACTGAGTTTTTCAGGTCTGTTATTTGACCTGTGATTTCAGTTTGGAGTTTTGTGATTTCTGTCTTTATATTTTCTTGGTTCTTGTTAGTGTTCTGTTCAACTCGATCCATGGTTTCTTTGAGTTCTTTGAGCATCTTCCATATTTCTTATTTAAACTCCTTATCTGAGAGATTGATTAGTTGGTTGGCCTTTTCCTTATCATCAGAGTTGTCATCTTCATTTTCTATGGCTGATGCTGGCCTGCATTGTCACACTTGTATTGTGGCTTTTTCTACGTGTTGTGGTGGTATTCATTGGCCACGCTCCTCTGACTTTGCCCTTTCTAGGTGGGTCAACTTGCCTCCAAGGAAGGGCTGCCCTCTGTGGATGAAGCCTCACACAGGATCAAATCTTAGGCCCGAGCACACAGCAGAGAAGACAGTCCGGGGAGAAATGCTGGGCTTCAGTGATCCAGCTCAGTTCTTAGTGTGATTTTTTTCTTCTTGTTGCAGTGGCATTCTTTGCTTAGAAAGAGTGCACGGCCACATAGTAAAATGGAGCAGCCATGCTCTTCTGGAGCCTCTAGGAAAGCGATTTTTCTGTGCCCTTTTCAGCCCACTTCCAAGAGGTTTAGAAGACAGGACAGGAGACAAACACACACAGGCAGCACTCACAGTTTCTCACAGTCGGGCCCCACTGGGCTGGCGTATTTTCCCAGCCTGACATCACAAACAGGCGACCTGCCTTTTGTGGAGTACTGCTTATAGCCAGTTTTCACTTTAGGAAGCAGTTCCTTGGCACTCTGGCCCCTTGAATGAGCCTCTGGGAGAGCGAATTTTCTGGGCCCTTTTCGGCCTACTCCCAAGCGGTTGAGGAGACAGGACAGGAGACAAACACACACAGTCAGCTCTCAAAGCCAATTCTTTAAAATAAAATATTTATTCATCTACTCATCTACCTAACTCTTGATCAATTGAACTACAGATGTACCTAGTCAATTACTGTTTTTGATCTGTGGAATCCTGCTATTGATAAAATTCTACTCCCACTTGAAACTTCATTTACTTTTCTGTCATTAGGCAGAATTTACAGAAGAAAAAACAATGGCAAATATTTATTCCATATTTTGTGAATAATACTGGCTACTATTTAGGCAACACTGATACAGAATAAGTAAATCATTATTTCTGTGTTCTAATGTCATTCTCCATTGGACATGGATTGGTGGTACATCAAAAGTCTCTCACTTCCACAAAGTGATTTAATGTGGAAGCCTTATTTGAACATATTTCTAAATGAGTATCTCCAGCAATAGTGCTTCTATTCATTTCTTTGGGTAGACATTTCCAAGAAATTTATGGAGGAATAACCTAGACTATGGAAAATAATAAACCAGCACTGAGAGAACCAATACTTTATCAAAAAAAATCTTTAGTCAGTAGATAGAAAACAACTGCTTTTAAAATTAGGTAAGTCCTGAGAATTGTGTTGAGGTAGCAGAACTGGATATAGCTCCCCAGATGGGGAGTGGGCACCTGCGGGACATGGTAGAAAAAAGAGTGGGAAGAATGGTGGGGGATTGCCAAAGGATGCATTGCCTCCTTCACTCTTGAACTGGTTCCAATCACACCTGCTCCCTTTAGGGGAAGTCTTTCCATTAAACAATGATTTGACAACTTGGCAGGATGACTGAGTTTGGAGGCAAGTAGATTATCAAAACAATTTCCTTTCTTAAGAGCTGTACCTTCTCTTTCACTGAAAAATGTCTTTTTCTGATCCTGTTGTCTTTCTCTGGGATCTGCTAGGAAGATAAACTACCTTTAGACCTTTCAGTCTATAAAGCTAATTACTCTCAATTGGTTCTTTAATAGTAGTATCTCTTGCTTTCTTAAGGTTCCTGTTCCACCAGTCTTTCCTCTTTCCCTGACTTTCCCTCAGCCTTGTATCTTCTGTATAGCAAGATTTTTTCCTACATTTTGGCTAAGTAGCTTTTCCAGTTCCAACTTCCTTTCCTCTTAGTTCGTTATAATGTTTATCTCTATTTAAGTCTTCTGTTCTTCATTGTTTTAATGTTAAAGCAATGTGTTTTCTCTACATTACACCAGAGTTCAGTACATGAGAAGCAAAATGAAATA
Organism: Suncus etruscus; assembly: GCF_024139225.1. Lineage (NCBI taxonomy): Eukaryota > Metazoa > Chordata > Mammalia > Eulipotyphla > Soricidae > Suncus > Suncus etruscus. Next base: position 21,897,686 of record NC_064867.1, on the reverse strand, counting down.
GACTTTTCCAACCCATATATTATTTTGGGATCTTTTTAGCATTTAGCATGTATGGACACTGGGTGTTTGACACATGCTTTCACTTGTAGTATTTCTTGATACTAGCTGCTTTTTTTTCCCTCCTTTTTACTGTTTGTACTTTCTTTTTACATTTCTTAAATGTCAATTAGCTCAGAGGTTCAGTTCCTATTATTTTGTACTTACATTAGATCAAAATTGTTTCCTTTGCTAAGACTATTATTTCTGTAGGTAAGTCTCTGTTGGTCCAAACATTTTCCTAAATTACTTTTTCACAAAAAGCTTCTGCCATTATTTTCTGTTTAGAAGTTTTTCTAACATATTACATTTATATTCTCTGAAAATAAAGGACTGCCCCCTATTCATAGTTTGGATATTTGGACTCCAAATATCCTTGGTTTTAATTTTTCAGTTACATGGACTTAATTAAAACTTTGACATTGCCCCATCTGTAATCACAAAATCATATTGAATCCTCCATGATAGTGACTTTCTCAGGATGTCCTATTCATTTTATTCCACAGAGCTATTTCATCTTTAGCCATAAGCTTCTAGTATTGCTTGCAATCCTACTTTTATAGACTGCCTTCTCCATTGAAACCTCTCACATTTCTCTGATAAACAAGTGTAAGATAAATTATGACGCACATTTCCCTTTTGTTGGTGAACATATTTTACATTAAAAATGTTCAAAGAGGGGCCAGAGAGGTGACGTAAGCTGTAAGGCATGTGCCTTGCCCACACTAGCCTAGGAAGGACTGCAGTTCGACCCGTCGTCCCATATGGCCCCCAAGCCAGGAGCGATTTCTGAGCGAATAAACAGGAGTAACCCCTGAGTGTCACCGGGTATGGCACAAAAAATGGCCAAAGAATAAAGTCCAATATTTTTCATGTTATTTTCAGAAACTTCTACTAAAATCTCAATGTTATATTTTAAACTTCTATATTACAAAGACTTCGGTGGCACATCATTAGCGACAATCCTCCCATACTTCCAAAAGCTGGCTGAATCAACTTTTGCTTTTTATTCTCTTTTTCTACTAACCTTTTAGTGCATACTTCAAGTTTTGACATTATATACTTCAATTTTCATAAATCCTATATCTTGTGAATTTCTGAAATACTTCTAAGCATGAAAATAACTTTATCTGAATTTATGTCAGTATCTGTCTTTCTGAACAGATCTTACTATACTTTTATGGCAGGAATTTATCCTGTGACTTTAAAATCCCTAATATCTAAAGATATTTATATAGATGTTTATGAAAAGAGGCTTTGATAACTTTATTTTTTTTAAAAAAAAAAGTAAAATTTCATGGAGATCCACAGTGAAAGCCTTAGATTTTGGTTTATATATCTTTTCTTTTTTTCCCATCATTTTGAGGCCACACCCAATCGAGCTACACTGTTATCTAACAGTGATCTGGGTGTATATGTAATTTTAGGTATTTAAACTGGAATTGGCCACATGCAAAGCAAATACTTTAATTCCTGTACTATCTCTCTGGCTTCATGTATTTGTATTTCAGCTCTGCCATGAACTAGTTGTGTGGCCTTGGATATTTCAGTATGGTAAAAAAAAAAAATAGTATAGACACTAGTACCTGTTTCAAATAATGTGAGAAAGAAAATATATGTCAAAACTTCAGCATACTACCTGGAATATATTAAGAAGATAATTAATGTAGCTATTTCATAGTGGGTATGAAATACATACATGATGGAGGGCTGAATTAGTGCTGCAGAATTAGAAAATTATACACTTTATAATTTTAACATATTTTAAAACTCTAGTTCTACACTAGTTTATCAAAAGTTAAAAGACTCAAATGAATTAAATGTGTATTGCTGAATTATTTTTTACCAGGCTTGGGCTAGGAAAAGTCAGTAATATTTATTAAGTGATTGTTGAGTGCACAATGCTGTAGGAAGCATATAGTGCTTTGGGGTATAGATTAGACTGATTTCATATTTCATATTTCAGTAAGAAAAGCAGATTACAAAAATTTGAATCTTGACTATTAATAATTAGCTTGGTGATTCAAGGTAGGTTGTTTTTTCTCTGTGAGTATTAGTAGGTTTTTTTTTTGTTTTTGTTTTTCAGCCTTTCTAAAATATAACAAAAATAAAGTAAAATAATATATTTTAAATATTTAAATATTGTATAGGTAATGTAAACAAAATGCTATATGGCTGCTCTTTTTTGATTGTTATCTTTTAAATGATTTTATACTATTTAAACTTATTTCATTATTAAAAATATAATTTATTTTCTAAAATCCGAGTTCTTTTTTATTGCTTTGAGGCTTTACCACCTTTTCTGATTAATGTATTGAAATGCTTTAACTGGGGCCAGAGAGATAGCATGGAGATAAAGCCTTTGCTTCCAAGTAGAAGGATGGTGGTTTGAATCCAGGCATCTCATAAGGTCCTCCAACGCTACCAGGAGCTATTTCTGAGCTTAGATCCAGGAGTAACCCCTTAGTGCTGCCAGTTGTGACCCAAAACCCAACCCCCCCCCACAAAAAAAGAAAAAAAGAAAAGAAAAGAAAAGAAAGAAAATGTATTAAGTGTGTACTAGATACTGTGCTAGGCATAAATAGATGTATATGAATATAGGCAATGTGATATTATTTAATTAAAGCATCACTCAAGTGCTGTGTATAGAGAGAAAAACAAATTAAACCAGACATAGAAAAACAAATATTGTGTGATTTTATTTATATGTGGAATTGAGAGTAGTCAAACCTATTGAAGCAGAGTAGAAGGATATCACCAGGATTGGTGTGGGATTAGGAAATGAAGAGATGTTGGTCAGGGGATAGTCAGATGATGAAGATGAATGAATCCTGGGGGTGTGTTTCATAGTATGGTGAAGATAGTTAATAGTGTTTCACTTTTTACTTGAGATTTACTAAGAGGATTAGTCTTAAATATTTTCTTAGGCACAGTTATAACCACATAAAGCAGAATGAGAAGTTACTTAGCTTGACTGTGATGATCTTTTCAGTGCATATATACATATATATATGTCTATACATATATGTCTATATATATGTATGTGTGTGAAAACAATATTTTAACCCTATTGTAGTCCCTTTTTGTGTGTCAAAGTTTATTCAATACAATTTAAAAGATGTTTTTAATTATTACATATAGGGATTTAGAAAAGCTATAATATTAAACACCTTTTTCTAGATTTTAAGATTTAGTAGGTATTTTCCAAGTACACAAGTAGGTTTATATTTTGAGCAACAGTAACCACCTAACTAGGGAGTTTTAAAGTGCTACAATATTAATAAAATCATGAATTTTCTATTATGAAAAGATATATATGTATTAGAGACAGTGAAATGTAGTAATGATTTGTATAAGCTCATTAATGAAAGACAAATCAATTTGTTCAACTTTTTTTTATTTTCACTGGTAACATACATGTAACTGAAAATCTGCTCTTACGGGAATATTTACACCAAAACAATCAGCAAACATAACAAATCAAGTTTTGTTTTTATTGTGTCTGCTGTTTTTTAACCCAAAGAGGACTGATTATTAAACATTTATTAGCATACAATTTGTTAAAAGTTGCAGTTTGACAAGGTTAATAAAAATTAAGGTGATATTGTAAATGGCTTGATAAGAATGACTTTTTTGGTCATATCAAACAATGATCAAAGTTTCTTTATTATTTTATACTTATTTAATATTATATTAATATTTATTTACCAGCAAATAATGTTAATTAAATAGTTAAAATATTATTAATTATTTGTCTAAGCTCAGGAATCACTCCTGGAATTATTAGAGGAACTATTGATGGTGCTGGGACTCAAATCGAGGTGGTGTGTACAAGGCAAGTGCCTTACCTGCTGAACTTTAAAAAGAATCAGCTATTATTCATACTGACATATGACACTTTGTAGAAAAACCTATAAAAAATGGTAACTTTTCAAATGGATAACATAAAAATATCTAAACCAAAATCTATTTTGAAGATAAATGGTAGTATGTTGTTGGAAATGGTCAGTACCAGTAATGTTCAGTGTTAGGTGTAAAATAATTGGTTGACTTGTCAATAAAAATAAAATATTTTCTTCAGCAATCAGAAATTTTAATTTTCATTCTGCACTATGTAAACATTGTGGATACTATTGGCATTTTCTCTTGATAACAAGGGGCTGGAGAGATGGTACTGTGATAAGGCTGACCTAGGACGGACTGTAGTCTGATCCCCCAGGGACGGATATGGTCCCCCAAGCCAGGAACAATTTCTGAATGCATAGCCAGGAGTAACCTCTGAGCATACCAGGTGTAGCCCAAAAACCCAATATAAATATAAACATATTTATATATGTTTTAATTCTATGAGATAAACATACTCACTCTGATTTCAATGATATCCTCCTATTCCCCAACATTTTAAGAAAATTATTATTTTTTTATTTGGCAGGATCTAGTGGGTGGGCAGATTATGCCACACCAATAGTACTCAAGAACTCACCTCTGTCCTCAGGTGTGACCTTTGGTGTTGTTCTATTTATTTTTGTGGTGCCAGGAATTTAAACCTGGCACAATTATACTCAAGATTGTGCCCAGCCTGCTGTTCTATCTCTGACCCAACAAATTTTTTTTTCAGTAGTCTATATTGAGTACATAGTTTGTCAATAAGGATTCTTGCATATATTGAAATGTTTTTTGTGTGCTGGGAATTGTATTGTAATCTTTATATTGGTTTCCTTCTTTGACATTTTCAAAAAATAAATATTTTTCTAATTATCTCTATATTTTTATGAAGAAAAATGGGCAAAATTATAGTAGAAGAGTAAGTGAGTGACCAAAAAATCTAAAAGCAGATGATATGTAGCAACAAAGGCAGCAAAACTTTTTAACTTCAACCCAGACATATAGTCATTCTCAAATTATTGGAATAACAGCAGCAGTTTTACCTAAAATTTTTAGAAATTGAGAATTTAGAAAGTTATAATAATTAATTTCATATTATCTTTTGAATAAATGCCCCCAAACAACTAGTTGCTCAAAAAACCAAAGGAAAAAAATCTGACATATATGAACACAAATGAAAATCAAGCCCAACACTTAAAATTTTAAGATATGCAACAAAAACAGTTGTAAATTGATAACATATATATCAAGAAAATCACACCGCAGTAAAGCAAATCTTTTGTATTGGTAAGATCTTGACTTCGATATCTGGTGCCACAAATATAAATAGAGTAAAAATCAACCTTTCAAAGGAAAATAGAAAAACAAGTGAAAATATAATACTTGCAAGCAATGTATATGATGACTTACTATGCAGAAGGAATAGTCAACATACAAACCTACAGGCATAAACACAAGCAATTTGATTAAAAACTGAACAGAGAACTGGGAGAGATATTTTACTGAAGAATTATATCAATTGCCAACAAATTCAAGAAATGATGCTCAACACCACCAGTCATCAGGGAAATGCAAATTAAATCTACATGTAGATAGTATCTCACATTTGTAGAATAGCTATCACTAAAAAGACAAGAAAGAACAAGTATTGGCAAGAATATGAGAAAAAGAGAACTCTTAGGCATTGTTGGTAGGAATTAAATCAGCACAGTGCTGAATGGAAAAGAGAGCAAGAATTTAAGAATGTTTAATTTCCTCCAAAATAAAACATAAAAATGCAGATGATCCAGTAATCCCACTTCAGGGGTACATAATATAAAAGAAATCAGAGACTATCTTAAAAGAAATATCCACATATCTTATTGCCACATATTTTTACAACAGTTGAAATTAAAGCATTTGAACTGTCTGTGGATAAAAGGATAGTGAAAATATGATATATATGCTTGTACCTATGTGTATATATAGTATTTATCTGAATGTGGAAGGAGGAAATCCCATAACAACTTGTGTGGTATCACATATATGTGGAAGTTAAGAAACAGAAAATATTTGTACTTAGCACATCAGATAAATTGTTGATATCAATCATACACAAAGTACTCACAAAGATTAACCCCACAAAATCTAAAATCACCATCAAAAATTGGCAGAGGAAATGAACAGACACTCCTCCAAGGAAGACCAACAAATGGCCAACAGGCATATAAAAAATTCCCATCATCAATTATCATTAGGGGAATCCAAATCAAGACAACAATGAGATACAATCTTACACCAGTGAGAATGATACATATCCAAAATATTGGGAAAAATCTGAATTTGCTGGGATGTGGTAAAAAAAGGAACTCTCATCTACTGCTGGTGGGAAGCTGTCTGGTTCAAGCTCTTTGGAAACAGTAGAGAGGGGTCTCAGTAAACTCATAATTAATCTTTCATTTGACCTAGCAATTCCATTTTTGGATATCTGCTCCTAGGAGAGAAAATTGTTCATTCAAAAAAGGATGTATGCACAACACTATTCAACACAGCACTCGGTACAATACTTAAAAGTTGAAATCAAGCTTGATGCTCCACAACAGATGATTGGATGATGAAGATATTGTATATATATGTATATATATACATATATATATATATAATAGAACACTACATAGCTGTAAGCAATGATACATTCATAGAATTGCTGCAACATGGATGAAACTAGAAGGATAAACAGAGAATAATATCACTTATATGTGGTATTTTGAATAATTTCATGAAGGAATGCAGTAATTTAAATGTGAGTCATTTAGAATACTCTTGGTTCCTGAGTATAGTGAGGAGAGGAAAATAAATTTAGTCGAAGCAAAGGAATAGGTAAAATAATAAGGAACAGGGGCCATGAGGACTTAGGTACGTTAGTAGTGTTAATAAAGGACAGAGCTGGTGAAGGGTTTGTGCATTTTATGACTGGTACCCAGTTACAACCATGTTTGTAACGATTGTGCTTAAATAAAGAAATTATTTTTAAAAATTAATAAAAAAGAAAAAGAAATATAGAATTAAAATAAAAAAGAAAAGGACAGAAACAGGCACTTGGATTTTTTTCAGATTTATCTATTGTAAATAGTGAATTAAATATCTGAGCCACAGAGTCAACAATAATGAAATTATGAGACTCAAACTTTAACAACCAAACTTGAAAAGGTTACTGTATTGTTGGCAAGATGAGACAGAGTGGATGGTAAGGGATGGACCCCTGTTATATTGATGGGGAAGGTTGACACTGGTGGTGGTATTGTTGCTAAAATATCGTATGTTTAAAACTTAACTATGAATAACTTTGTAAATCATAATGCTTTACATTATAAAAATAACATTTAAAAAAGGTGGTTTTGAAACATACCAAAATTTAAACACTATCCTATTATATCATGCCTTTATAGTCATTTCCAAGAATATAAGCGATATAATAATGATCATTTTATTAAACAACAGATAGATGCATGGCATAAGAAATACAGTGATCGCTCAGATCTCATTTGTGCTGAAAAATAAAGAACTGACATATTCTTATATATTCACTATGACTGTGCAATTTACTTCCACAGTCAAAAAAGCAATATTGTATTCTCAGAAAAATTAAAACTGACAACATCATCTTGAATGGTATATGGAAAATACTCAAAAATAACAAAAACAAACAAATAAAAACAAAACAAAAAACCCTTAACTATTTTCCCTAGTAATGTAAAATAATATTTGAAATTATTTAACTAATTCATGAAAATAATATTTAATCCTGGCTATGCTGATATCTGAATGTATATTCTAAAATTACATATTATTCCATTATTATTCCATTTGGAATTATTATTATTCCATTTAGAAAAGTTGCTTTTGTCAATTGTGATAGCAATATAAATCTATTGGTAAAATTGCATGTGTATTTTTTAAATGCTTTGTTTTTTGTTTGGTGAGCACCAAATTTTGCAGTCTTCATCTGCATTATTTAGTTACTGTTTCTAATACAAACTCCACACAAATTATAGCTTCACAGGAATGATCCCTCAGAACAAAGACTGGAGTAATCCCTGTGCTCTGCTAGGTGTAGTAAAAATTAAATTAATTAAAAGTAAAAGAATGGTAAGCAAAATTTTCCATGGCATCTGAAAGAAAAATATTTATATTTAAATTCTTTATTTTCTAATACCCAAATAAAAATTCTTTTTTTTTTTTTTTTTTTTTTTTTTTTGGTTTTTGGGCCACACCCGGTGACGCTCAGGGGTTACTCCTGGCTATGCGCTCAGAAGTCGCTCCTGGCTTGGGGGACCATATGGGACGCCGGGGGATCGAACCGCGGTCCGTCTCCTAGGCTAGCGCAGGTAAGGCAGGCACCTTACCTCCAGCGCCACCGCCCGGCCCCATAAAAATTCTTACAATGCTATTTCAGCATAAAGGTGGTCTGCAAATGATAGACACTCATAAAGAATTATCATCCAACATTCTTGTGATGCTATTTATGATAGATGTGGAAAGTGAAGGAAAGTAGACTATGAGGAAATTTAAAACAAATAAATATATTTTTGTATTAAGTAAATTACAAGTAATTTACTATAAAAACTGGAGAATAAAATATGAATAAAAGCATTTTAACAAGGTGTAAGCATGTTTAAGGCTTTGGATCATTCTGTGCATAATATTAAGCAGTTGAAAGGCATTCATGATAAAAATAAATAGCAGGCCTAACTTGTTAATTTCAAGGTACCAAACAGAATATTACAAGCAAGCATTAAACACAACTTTACATAGATTGCCCACCATCCGGATAAGTGGATTTTAGAAACAACAAGAGGATATATTATAGGAAAAAATACAAAATTATGAGAAAGTAATTCATGTACTCATTACCTTTTTACAATAATTTATTTATTTCAAATGCATATTTAAATTTCTGATGAGTTCTTAATAACTGACTTCTTCCATATTATTTTATGGTTGCATGTAAGGGCTTTGAATCTCCTCAGTTTGGGATTTGTATCCAGTGGTAGCAAAGCCAGTAATGGTGACAAGACATCCTAATACCTAGGGAAGATCATTTCAGGTAGTGGAAACAGCATGTACAAAGTCACTGAAGCCTAAAAGGATTTAATATGCAAGTAGAATAGGCAAAGCATCCTGTTCTGGGACATTTGATTTTTCTGTAGAGAATAGATTATCCTAGGCAGAACAATATTTATTTCCTTTCTGTGAAGATTACCTTTCTGTCAGGATAACGAGGCTCAAGGGTATCTGGGATGCTGCTGAAACATTATTTTAGGGTATTTTAGGATAAAGGTGCTTCTAGAAAAATTTTATATTTGAATCAGAAGACTAAGTATACACGATCCACCCTCATCAATATAAGCAGGAATTATTCAATTTATTGAGCCCTAAAAGTGAATAATTTTTACCTCTCTGAGATGTGACATGCAGTTTCTTCTTTTGGACCTCAAAGTTTTTAGTTCTTGGGAATATGGACTCTAGAGCTTAAACAATTTCCCTTGTCCAAATTTTTTTAGGCCTCCAACTGCAGGCTATATTATACCACTTCTAAATTCCCTGGCTTCCCAGTTGTAGATAATTGCCCACAAATATTTACCAATATCTCCATATACCTTAATTCAACCCTGGGAAAATAGTTCTAGAGTAGTGGGTCACCACAGGAAATAAGCCTTGAGTGAAGGGCAGAAGGAAGCGAGGGTGGAAGTATTTGTATAGGAAAAAAATATGGTGTGACCTAACATATAATAAATTTTATTGGGGGAAATTGTTTGGCCTTCACAAGGAAGTGAAAAAAATATTTTAAATTAATCCCCTCTCTCCAATATCCTAGTCAGTCTATTTTTCTGGAGATCTCAAAACCAAACATTTTTAGGTTGAGAGTTCAAACCCTTTAACATATCTTTACAAGTTCTTTTATGATCTGGTTCTGCTCCTGTCCCATCTATTAATCCTTGTCCTTCATACTTTACCAGTCATAATAAACCACTTTCTTTTTCCTTCAAGACTGTTTGCTGAACACATTTCCTCTATAGTTCTCCATCCTTCCTTGCTCCTTTATTGAACTGTCTAATCATCTTCTCCAGTCTAATTATAAACTTTCAGATATTTTGATATAGGCTTAGATCTGAAAATATATCATTGCTCTTTTTATTCTTCAGTCTTTACATATGATGTTGCAATCTATCTTGTCTTGGTTAGTGCCCATTCATTATTTTTTTTAGCTGCTATTTTACTTAGAATGCCTCTTTCTTAAGTATGGGTGCAACACATTCTACTCCAAATTTTCAGAAGCATACAGAACTTAGGTGTTTAATTTGAAATCATTTGCTCATTGGGGTAAAATCTGTAAATCGGGAATTTTTGCTTCTATGATACATAATCAGATTGTGGTTGAATGAATATATATAACAAAATTCTGAATATACAATTTTCTGAATTGTATAAATGAAAGCCCTGGGAAGGCAGGGATACTGGAAAGAAAATTCATTTGAGGGCTCAGAAATCTAGTATAGTGGGTAAGGCATTTCCCATGCATGTGCCTGACAGGGTTCAATCTGAGGCATTCAGATGGTCTCCTAGTACCTCCACAATGGTTTCTGAGTACAGAGTCAGGAGTAATCCCTGAGCAATGCTGGGTGTGACCCAGAAAAGTAAGAAAGCAAGCAAGCAAGAATGCAAGAAATAAAGGAAGCCTGTTCTTCTGCAGGTGACTTAAATATTGGCATGGTTAAACAGCCAGCATTTTCATTTCATATAGCCTTCAGCCCTGGGAAGTCAAATTGGGCTCTTAAATAAATGATAAAAATTGACCCAGAAATTTTTTTGCAAAAGGTTTATCATTGCTGAAGTGAGTCTTGAATAACCTGGTTATGAGCATTTAAAGAAATGGTTACTATGCCTGGGAACAACCCTACCAAGTAAGTTACTGCCTTGCATGATTCTTAAACATGTGATAATAAGCAATTTAAAGTAGCAAGTTCCACTTGTTGAGCAGATTTAAAATTTGTAAGCATTGTTGTAGTTAGTGAAGGACCAGTGATATTTCTTTTTCCTGATGATGATCAGTCAATGTAAAACACCGAGGCATGGTATATAACAGGGTATAGGGGAGGAACAAATAATAGATGAGATCACAAAATGTTTCCTTTTGAAATTCCAGGCCTTTCCATTCAATAATGGGAGGAAACATCTGAAAAAATCTGATAGGGCTCTTTGATGGGGCTCATTGAGAAGTAATATTCATTTTGATTCCTTTTTTTTTTTTTTTTTGATTTTGCAAGACTACTATTTCAGGATCAAAAACTAACAAATAAACCACTCTGAACCTTGCTTTAATGATAAAAGTAGTGATCAGTTCCAAATAGGGCACAAATGTGTGAGGTTACTTGTTATGTAAATCAACCCATTCTAGTGGCCCAGATACCTAAGCAATTGCCCCTATAAGAGAATAAGAAATTGCAAAAATTAAAAACTACACATTATCTCCAGATATGAACTAGGAAGGTAGGACTTCTGTTGCCAGTCCATGAAAACATCCAATTCCTTTTGGGACATTTGAGCTAAACAGCTCGGATTATGTAAGTCTGCATCTCCATCAGTGTGCTGAATAAATTGATGAGTTCAGAGCTTAGAATACCAAAGGAGGAAGAGATCTAATTTATATCACCTTAGAGTTTTTTTTTAAAGAGTTCTTAGATTTTTCTGATAAATAGAAATCTTTTGGGAACACACTGAAGTAATGTGAAGTAATGAACCAATATGTTGTCCAAGTATTGAAATGGAGGCAGTCTAAATTGTTTCTGTGGCTATTGCTAAACCAGCAAGCAACTGATGACATATTTATACAAGTATTGTAATTCTCTGTCCATAAAGTAGGGCATCCTATAGTGAACCAAATATGCCTGGGGAAACTTTTTGAAAGCTGGATATAAGACCATATAAACAAAATATTGACACATGTGCGTGAGTTTGCCATGCCCTGAAGTAAAACCATCAATTGAAACTGCTGCATGAGGGCTCTACTATTAAAAGAGGAAACTGAAAAGTCGAAGTGCTTTCTGTCTTTCAGGTGAATAGAAATATTATAAAAACAGTCTTTTAAGTAAATTACTATCAAATGCCAGTTTTTGGAATAGATATTGATGCAGGTACTACATTCTATAGTTTCCCCATAGGATCCATAAATGCATTGATAGTTCTTAAATTAGATAAAAATCTCCATATACATGATTTATTTTGTATTACAAATATAGGGGAGTTCCATTCAGAAAGGAGGTTTCAGTGTTTTCCAGTCTTAGCTGCTTGCCAACTAAGTTTCCTCAGTGCCTCTAGTTCTGTGCTGTTGATAGGTCATTGGTATCCATATTGGAAAATTAATTTCCATTTGATTGGAATGAGTGTCAGGTGCTTTGACCCAGTGGCAGGTTACAATTGAAAAAGATGACCCTCTGATCTGCTGGGCTGAAAGAGGGGTGGATGAGCTGTTAAAATGAGAGGGGGTTAGACGAAGAATGTGATATTCTGCTCTCCATTGCTTATGCAATTGAAATTTATGGAAATTGAACCTACATGTGATAGAAAAACAGTATTTTGATTTTTGTTCCTATGCACTTCAAAAGCCTAGCTTTTTACCGAACAGACAAGGGGAACCAAACAACACCTATTTCTTCCAGGCTATAAAGTATATCCTGCGTGGGGCTAGTGTTTTATAGCAGTCACAGAAACTTTAGTGCCAGAGTCAAATATGCCCTTAAACTTCCTGCCCTAAATTTCAAGGGTTAACATTGGATTTTCTTCTTTAAGCTTAGCAATAAAAGCTATTAATGAACTAGCATGAGCATCAGTGTTTCAACTTCCAAAAACCCCTTACTGATGTTTTGTTTTTACAGGCATATCATAAGGAACAAATAAAAGTTGACCTATATTTTTAAAAGTCCAAACTTTGGGCATGGAAACAAAAGCTATTATTTCTTCAACATGTTCAAATCTAAACTTCCAGATGAATAGAAATACTTTTAAGAATCAGACTGCTTCTCCCCATTATTTTTCCCACAGTTCCTGAAGGAATTCGCTCTTTAATGCCAGATCTTATCTTGAAAGGGTGCTGAGCTGTTATTATGATTAATTATTCAGGGCAGGGTATATTGAGGGCACAATTACCTGAAGTGGTGTGTTTTAATGAGCTTATTCTGTGGAGTTTGCTTAAGTTGGACTGGGAAGCTGAATTATTGACAAAAACGTTCACGATTTTGTGGGGATTGGGTGTGGCCTTGGCTCAGTTTTCCAAGACAGGTGACTAAGTCTTGGCCTTGAGGGGGCAGGTTCAGGAGCTGGAGCAGAAAAGGACTGCATCCTGTATTCTCTACGTATATGTCCCATTTTACCACAGTTAAAGCATTTGACCTGATGTGTGGGGCTTGTTTTGGACCCGTTTTCCAGTTGCTGGAGATATAATAAGAAGATGGGAAATAATCTCTAGTCTGGAATCCTTTACCACACCTCAGGCAGGGTCCAGATAGTCTCCTTGGGCAAAGTCCACTATTTCTACTAACTTAATAATTGTATACATCTGGTTTCCTTGAATTTGCATTTGAAAAGCATACGTTGATAAAAGGGTGGTGGAAAGTCTGGAAGGATACTGTATACTCCAACATTCTCACAAACACGTATAAGTTCCATTACATCTTCTCTCCATAATTGGATGTAATATAGCCTGACGATTTTCATTCGCATTGTCAAAGGCTTATATTTTTGCCAGGATGTGCTTTGCCATTATGTCTTTAATCTGTCTCCAGATAGCCTCTGCCTGTTTCTCTAGAAATTCTGCATATGAGATACCAAAATCTGTAGATAAAGAGACCTGATTTTATCATCCATATTGGAACAGAAGCATTCCATACACCACAAAAGGACCTAGGGGAGAGTAAATGAACATGTACGGAGTTGGTAGATATTCCCATGACAGTATACTTCATGGGTGGAGAAACCCTGTATCTATTAGGCCAAGGGAATTCCCTTTCTAATTTCCCCAGTATTTACTGTGCCTATGCAGTAAAAAAAAGGCAGCACAAAATAATTGGGGGGTTATTATTGTTTTTGCTGCTGTTGTTTTCATTTTTGTGCTTTGTTTTGTTTTTATTTCAGGACCGTGGTTAGTACATGATGTTTGTCTTTATTGCTGTGGTGCATTCTTGAATTTTTTGTTTGATTTTTCTTTTTGTATTGTTGATGTGTTTCTCTTCCTTTTTACCTTCTTCTCTCAAATTAATATTTATAGCCTCTAGAAGGACTCCACCCATTTTTGCCTGCTTGATCCTTACCCCCATTTTATTTATTTTTTTTTCTTTTCCTCAAACAGAACCAAATAACTTGAAACAACTTGTCCTGCTTTTCAATTTGATGGGGAAAAAATGATCAATAAGTAGTATAAAAATGATTGAACTTAAATACCAAACCCAATCCAAGGACAATAGAATCGATACCAAACTAGACACAGAGGGGTTCACTTATTCTAGCAGCCTGGGGGGGGGTAAAAAAGGGGAATATGGGATACATGCTGAGAACAGGGGTGGAGGGAGGACAACTTCGGTGGTGGAAACTCCCGTAATCCAAAGTCAATATGTACCTAAAATATTACTGTGAAAGATATGTAATCCACTTTGGCCAAAATAAAAATTATAAAAGAAATTCTGCATATGGCTCAGAAACTCCTTGAAAAATCTTTGTATGACTATCTTTAAATTTGACATCAGAATCTTTGTTTTTGGCCAAGCCTTCAACAAGAGTTCTCTGATGAATCCCATAACAACATGGAGTAATTTTGTCTGCTCATTTATTTATTAAATTTATTTATTTATTTATCTCCTTCTATCAGCAGCTCATAAGATTATGAAACTCCTGCAACTATCATTGCAGAGTGATCTAGGCTATTAAGCTTAGTCTTAGCTCCTTCATAAAACCACATCTTCCACTATAGAACTGTGAAGCACTCAGGCAGGTCTTAGACACAGTATAAAGTCCTGATGGGTCTGACACCCACTATCACTCTGGATAACAAGAAAATAAACACAAAACAGAGAAAGTGGGCCATACTCAGAACATGCTTTCTTAGATTGAACCAATATATGCCATTGTTAGAATCACATAGGTTGAAGTTTGATTGTTTTCCTGTGGGAGGAGTTAATTCCAGGCCTGTGTTAGTGCCAATTTCTCTGAGAATTAACAGCTGCAGTAGAGGTGAGGTGAGTGGTAATCTTACAAAAACTGCTTTCTGATTCAGCATCCAATTGAGCTGACACTATCTATGTTTTAGCATTCATTTCATTTAGCAAGTCAATATCAGCTGGTGAAGTGGCTGGCATCTCCTTTGGCCTAGTTCCAGTGGGAAGTGGTAAATTACCAGCCTTAAGGCTTTTGGCTTGACCATGTATAATTACTGGATATGTGTTTTTGTTTTCCAGAGTTGGATGCTTTTTAGAGATGGTAGGAAGTGCTTCAGAAACAGTTGAAAGCATTTCAGAAAGTTTGGCTCAAATTTTTCAAATTTCACAATAAATACAAACTATAATAACAAGAAGAACCACTACAAGAGTAACCAATGTTTAAATTAGTATGTAGGTTTGTTTTATCTTGACTGTAGGAACAAAGTAGGTCACAATATACGTAAAAAGAGGCCAGGGTCCCTCAACCCAAAAGCAAGCTATTGTCATATTTTTAAACCAAGTAGAAGCTCACTTAAAAATCCACGGTGGCAAAATCCTCTTGAGCAGCCATGAGACTACCCCAAGGAACATCTCACCAGTCATAGACGGAATCTCTGTTTGGGTGCCAGGAGTAAATGAGACTAGTATGGTCAGATTCCAAGATGTAGAAATCACTGGTGAGGTCAGAGTTGCTGGTGAGGTCAATCACTGGATGTAGAAGTCATTGGTGAGGTTGGATCTCAGCCAAGTAAAGGACTCCATCAGAAACATCCATCAGTCACTTTGGGAGAGTAACTTAGCATATTGTATAAATATTTATATTAGGGAAAAGTAATGTGTGGAATTTGTGTCAGTCAATTGGGTAGGATATGAGAGGGGATTACAACAGGGTGTGTGCTTCTGTGTTTAGGGAAAATAGGGTAAGGGAATTAGGGAAAGCAGGGTGTGTGCTCTGGATGTTAAAACTGGAAGTGTTGGGGCCGGAACAGTGGCACAAGTGGTAATGCATTTGCCTTGCATGTGACTAACCTAGGATGGATCCATGGTATCCCATATGACCCCCCAATTCAGGGGCGATTTCTGAGCACATAGCCAGGAGAAACCCCTGAGCATCAGCAGGTGGGACCCCCGCCAAAATAACTGGGAGTGTGCTTAAGGCGACTAGCTATAGTGAGTATTATGTATTGTATAACTATAACTCAATTGTGAACAACTTTGCAACTGTAAGAAAACTTTATTATGAATAATCTTGTAAACCATGGTATTTAAATAAAGTAATATTTAAAAATCTAAAGAAATATAAGGTCATTAAAATGGTATAAAGTTGGGGATAAAGAGAGAAAATCAATAAAAATACTATCTAATTGAAGCAATTCTTTTTAAATGATTTGTGTAAGGACATATTTTGCATACCTCAGGATATACGTTTGAGTTCACAACTGCCTCAAAGAAAGAAAAAGCATTTACTTTGTAAATTGGAAAGGACTGCATAAATATGAAATGATATTTTAATAATGTGTACATTATTATTATTATCCGTTGTGAGAGACTTGGTTTTCCTGACAAAGAGGAAAATGCTTGGGACTTCCTTAAACATTCAAATGTACTTGACTAGAAGTGATAAAGGTCACTGTGAACTTATTGAGTTCAGTGCAATGGAAGAGTCATTTATTTATGTGTATTTATGTGCTTATTCACTGATGGCTTTGCTGAGGAAAGCTATATTGTCAAGTGCCCTAATTAAGAAATAATAATGTAATTGATTTTTTATGGATTATCTTCCATTGAGTCCCTTTATAACAGCAAACTCTCATTGACTACTCTGGATAATTGATGGTTTCTCAGCACAATGCCCTTGGCTGATTGCAAAGCAGTTGATCCTCAATCTGACAATGTTTCTATACTCACAACTGAGACCCTTATAAAGGCAGTAGGCTGAAATGGAAAGGGTACTGTTAATGGACTGGGTAACACAAGTCAAATCACTTTTATTTTTTAATGTAGTGGGTTGTATTAAATAAATGGCTTAAATTTGAAAATAAAAATATCAGCAGAAATCTTCCATCAGAAAAATATTATATAAAATCTGTGTATTTAAAACAGACTTACGTGAAATTAACTCCAATCAAAGCATGATTAGGAAGGTACTGTTTGATCTAGCTCCTTGTTTCCTTTTGCCTATGGCAGTGGGGTCACTGGAGGATGCCAGGATGTTTAATTTGAATGCTTCTTGGATAGATAATCTCTAGGTGAGATTCTACTTGCAAATTTTCAGGATTATTTGATAATTCCAAAGCTGCCAGAGCAAATAAAAATAGCCAGTTGGATCAACTTTGGAGTAGATACGTCTCAAAGCACTTGCCACTGTGGTCTATAAATAATATCAAACTTAGCTCTGAGAAGGTAGGCTATGGTTACATCAAAGCGAAGTAGCCTATGCCTCTGGTTTTAATGATTTCAAGTCTCTGTGTATGTATTAGACTTGTATATCTGTATGAACACATGTATGAGCTCTGGATTTTCTTCTTTTGACAATTTTCTTCTTTTTATTTTTTTCTAAGATTGTAAGTAGTCTGTTTTATCTATAAGAGAGAATCAGCAGCTATAAAATAGCAATGATTATTGTGCTAAATTGTATTAACCAAGTTATATAATTCATGTCATTTGTGTTGGAATTAAAGTTCAAATATTGCAACTAAGGTCACAAAAAGTCTTTAGGACCCCAGAACAGGAGGCTCTCTGTCTCTTTATCTTTGTCTCTGTCTCTGTCTGTCTGTCTGTCTGTCTCTCTCTTTCTCTCTCTCTCTCTCTCTCTCTCTCTCTCTCTCTCTCTCTCTCTCTCTCTCACACACACACACACACACACACACTGATTTCATTTTATGTGTAATACGTAACTTTCTGGTTAGGATGCTTGGGGTGAGCTAAATACAAAACTGAAAATCTCCTCAAACACGATATAATACTTCAAAGTGTTGGAGCACCACAGAAACGTATTAGAAGACTGGAGTGATAACACAGAGGGTAGGGCATTTGTCTGGCCACCTGGCTGACCCAAATTCAATACCAGGCATCTCATGTCCCATCGCCTGCCTGCCAGGCATGATTTCTGAGTGCAGAGCCAGAAGTAACCTCTGAGCACCACTGGGTGTGGCCCCCAAACAAACAAACAAACAAACAAAAACAAAAAAACAAACAACATAAAAAAGAAATGTAGAATTGAATTCTACTAAATTAAAGTATACTCATATAGTTTTTATTTAGAACATGGCTCTTAGGGGTAAATTTATTTCTTTGGGAAATATTTTTAAATGTCAGAAGGAATATTTTGATGTCACAATCAGGGATGGTGTAGAAAGTATATATGTCATTGACATGTGGAGCAAGAGATGCTATTGAACATATGACAGATTTACATAAAGCAGTGTCCTATACCAAAGGTTATCTACCCAAAATGTCAACAGTGCCATGTTTTAGAAACTGATTCAAAAGTAATGTTAGTTCTAAAGGGAATATTGTAAGACAAAATGGTAAAAAGGGTAGTATAGATCTCACATATAATTTTTCAACTATATGAAATTTTAATATTGATTTTTTTGCACATTAACCCTAAAAGTTTCCTATCTAAAAAATGATGCCCTGTTTTATAATTTTTCTGTGAATGACAAAACTCCATTTAAACAAAAGAAAAAAAACCCAACACTCTCACATATATGAAACATTTTTATAAGTTACCTGGGGCAGATTTACCAATATTAAATTCTAGAAACACTATAATTTCAGCTCATGTTTGATCTTAAATCAGTTCACCCTCACACTTCAAACACATATGGCACTTTTCCCTAATTGTTGCCTATAGCTTTCCTACAAATTCTTCTTATAAAATAAGAAAAAAATAAGGCATTCACTTATTTTTGGTTGATTAAATGAATGTATGGCTAGCATAAAAATGCTCCTCCACCCATAACTAATTCTGGAAACCTATAAGCAAAAGAAATATTGCTCATGCTGTTAATGTGATTAAATTAAGGGATTTGACATGGTGAGATTATATTGAATTATCTGGATGTGCCCAATTTCATCAGCAGGATACTTAAAGAGAAAAAATAGGTAGCAGAGATCAAAATGTTTGTCATGAGGACTTGCTCTGTTGTAGCTATATTTCAGTGTAAGTAAGAAGCTGCACTCCTATGACTAAAATAGACTTCTAAGAAGCCTGGGAAAGGTAAGGAAATAGATCTTACCCAGAGTTTACAGAGAGTAATACAGACCAGCAGTCTCCTTTATTTTAGCCTAAGGAGATCCAGTGCACTCTTTGGAAATACAGAACTATAACATAATAAATTAATTTTATTTGAGCCACTTAGTTTGGGTCATTTTTAATGTAGTGATAGAAAGCTAATACAATATGTTAACTCCACCATGCCTGACAGAATGCTCTGCTTAAACCTTAATTAATTTTGAAGTTATTATGATGCTGGTAAGGGACCCACCCTCAAGCATCTGTTTTAATTCTCTGACATAAATTAAAAAATTATATTCTTGTATGACTTTGTAGTAAGAGGGTACTAGAACACAGTACCAGAGACAGATAAAAGGAAGAGTAAAATATGATGAATTTAAGTTTGTAGTTAGCCATTCTTAGTATACTGAACTGATATTTCAGCAATATTGTTCAACAAAATTTACTACAAGCCATTGACTTTTGTTTTATTTTGTTTCTTGGCCACACGTGGTGGCGCTCAGGGGTTACTCCTGGCTATGCACTCAGAAATCACTCCTGGATTGGGGGACCATGTAGGACTCCAGGGATCAAACTGCGGTCCGTCCTAGGCTAGCGCGCGCAAGGCAAACACCTTATGGCTTGCACCACCCTCCGGCCCCATTACAAGCCATTGACATTTTAATAGTCAATTAAACAATAATGGAAAACAAGTAAAGTTCATTCTAATGTTAAATAGTCCAAAATATCTAGCATATAATTATTTTAACATGTAATTGATATGACTTCTAATGGAAAAAAGTAAAAATAAATTTTAAAAGACTATTAATATTTCTCATCATTTTTATCCTAACTCTTTGAAGAGTGTAGATCACACTTAGCAGTTCTCAGAAACAACTCCCAGCTCTATAATCTATATATATATATATTGTTTTTCAGGCCACACCCGTTTGATACTCAGGGGTTACTCCTGGCTAAGCGCTCAGAAATTGCCCCTGGCTTGGGGGTACTATATGGGACGTCGGGGGATCAAACACCTTACCTCTAGCGCCACTTCGCCGGCCCCAAGTATGTATATTTTTTATCCGTTTATTTATTTTAGTTTTGCCACACTTGGCAATGCAATGCTCTGACGTTTTTATAAGCTCTTCAGTCAGGAATCACACTTGGTGCTGCTTAGGGGAGCAAAGGTGGTGCTGAAAATTAAACCCAGGTCTGCGCTGCATGCAACGCAAATGCCATGATTGCTGAACTATTGCTCCACTTTTTAAATATGCATATCTTGTACTTGAATTGGATTAAAAATTTTTAAAGTGATCATTAGCCATATATGACTACAATATATGCTAGTGTGACTCTTGATGAGATAAGAGATTTAAAAATCGTACTGTTTCTTTTGCTACCCTTCTTATGCGACCACATACATAGTGGTTATCCATACCACAAAAGGAATAAACTCAGGAAAAGCTAGATGGAAAAAATGCTCTAAGAACAAGGTATGTAGGAGGAGACATTGTTTCCATGCCTTCTCTGGGTATCACCCTCACCAGCAGTCCAAATGTTCACATACCAGGAAGTTGCCTGAATTAAGGGGTTTTCATAGATGCTTTACTTCACCATCATCAATTAGTAAATTGTTAGCTTTTTCCCTTCTTGGAATAGAACAGGTAGTGTGAAAGATCTGAGCTTTTGATCTTTTCTCTAGTCATTCTGATGGTCAGCACCATTTATGAAACTGCTCAGAATCCCACCAAAACAACCTTCCTGAACAAAGATCTTCCTTGTATGCATGGAAATAGTGAGGATTTTAATTTTGGGTCAAAATCTTGGGTCAAAGACCAAATATTAGAGAAAAAATGACCCCAATACTTTTATTACTTAAAAATTTACAAAGCCAGGAGTTGGGGAACAAAGATCTTTTTATTTCTTGTTTTATAATATTACAGAGATATAAGCTTGTTTTTGATGAAGAAACCTGGGACCTTAGGGGATTTGGAATGCTGCCATATGAGCCAGGTGACAAAGGCATCACAGTGAGATAGAGAGAAGCTCATGTTTTTTTCTCTTTTGTGGAGCACAGCAGAAGGAGAATCTGGAGAGGACCATGGAGACAAGAATGGTCTTGTGAAGGTCAAAATATTAATCACATGATTTAGTGAATTCCCAGAATCTTTCCCAGACAAGATTCCAAGCATAAAACTAATCCCTAAACTTTGTGATCTTTCAGTTTGGCTTACATATTTTAATGGAAGATTCCAGAATAAGCTTTCAGAACATTTTTTCTCAAGATAATTGATTTACATGTGTCTTGACTGAATTAATCATGAAACATATTGATCAATTAATTTTACCTAAGGAAGATTTAATTATTTTATTGTCATAAAAATTCTAAATAGCCAATCAAAATAATGTGAACTATATAAGATTTAACCTTGAATCAGAATTCTTGGAGTACAGTGAGTGATATTTGTTTGTAGAAAAAAAGTACATGATTTTAATTCAGAGAAAACCTTTGAAAAACTAGCTTAAAAACTTGAATGTTTGGCTAATGGACTATCATTATAGATTTTTTTCATTATAGAATTTTTTAATGGGAAAGTTATAGTTCTGTTTCTCAGATGGAAAATATATCCAAACAACAACAAAACCCAATATAATGTAACCTTGTAGATTTTGCTATTAATAGCTTCAGTGAGAGCTGACAAATGTTTAGTTTACCACAATGCCCAAATCAAAACCCTCAAATGGAATGACCACAGAGGCTGTGAACTCTCAAGCCAATAGGCTAATGGACAAGATGCTAAATATCAACTTAGGATAAAGATATATTTTTAATTACTTTAGCATTTTGCTTCTGCTTAATCCATTACAAAGAGTCAAAACTCAATCTCTCTTCCCCTCCAATTCCTGACTTTGTCTATTGCTGGGGCTCAGCTTAAATACAAAACCAATCACTAGCAAGGGCGAGTGATCAAGCCTGATGACATACCTGTACCACAAACAAAACCAAATGAACCCAAGGAAGCATAAATCAATGTCCTTAGATAAGCATCTCTAATGTTTTTCAGCAATTTATGCTTCTTAGAGAGATGCTATATTGAATTTCTGGTTGGGACCACTTTTATTTTTCGTTTTCTCCTGATAAAGTTAAGATGAAAATCATTATTAAAGAAGGGGCCAGATTTAGGAGAAAAAGAGTTAGGTCAACTTATTACAGGTAACATTACACAAAGCACTAATTCCTGAACTTTATTTAGTATAAAGATGATAAATACCTTTCCTGTTTTCTTCATTTGTATATTGTAAGGACCAAATGACAAAAAGTACAATACAAGAGAGTTGGGAAACTAAAAGGTGATATAAATGAAATAATTAAGAGTTCCCCCTTTTGGGACTATATCATTAATCCAGCTACCAAAGAGATCATTTATTATATGTTAATGGTAATTTTTCTTTTAATGTTCTTATTCTGAATGCATTTGTTTCTCTTCTCAGACCTGTTGTTATGATTATAGATGTCAACACCAAACCTCTCAGATTGTTGTTGAATATACATGCCGCTTACCATATTTAACAGATATTCATGTCACCACTGCAGCCTATTCCAACAACCCACAGTTTTCACTTGCTGTGAATCAGTTTGGGTTGGACTTGGTAGACTGGACTTTGGTTGCTCTAACTATAGACTCAGCTGGGTTTGTTGTTTTGATATAAGCTGGTCTTGAATTTTTTCTGCTTTATTTAATCTTGGATTCAGGACAAAAGAATAGAATTGACCATACTGTGATAAATTTCTTAGCCCAGAGAAATAGTACAGTAGGTAGTGTGCTTGCTTTGCACAGGTTGACCAGATTTAATACACAATCTCTGGTAGCCCATATGGTCTTCCAGCCCACCCAGAGGGAAACATAAGTGAAGAACTAGGAGTAAATCCTGAGAACAGTTAGGTGTGGTCCCCAAATGTTTTTTCATATGAAGGTAAAACACATGTAAATGTTGGTATGCATTAATAATCAAGGGGCCAGGGTAGATCTATCTATAAGGACATTGCACAACATACTTTGACACTGTTTATCCTAGTAATATTTTCCCTGAATAAAAATCACATCAATCATTAAATATTGCATTTTATAATATCTTTATTTAAGCACCATGGTTACAAACATGTTTGTATCTTTTGATTTCCTCTTTGATTTAATCTCTGATCATCCAGTTATTCAGTAGTGAGCTGTTTAATTTCCAGATGTTAAAGTTTTCCTCTGTGTCTCTTTGTAGTTCACTTCTAATACTGAGAATGTATTTTGTAGAATTTCTTTCCTCTTTATTTTATGGAGGTATGTTTTATGGGTCAGCCTCTGCTCTATCCTGGAGAATGACCGATGTGTACTGAAGAAGAATGTGTATACAGTTTTCTGAGGTTGGAAAGTCCTATATAAATCTAGTAGCCCACTTTCTTCCCTTTCTCCTTTCAGAGCTAGTAAAATTTTAGGTAGGAGTTTTGGTTTTTCTGTTGTTTATCTTGTTTTAAAGTATATTCTTGTTAAGTTTCAGCCTGGTTGACCTCTCAAGAGGTTATAGGTGGTATTGAGATCCCACACTATTATTGTGTTGCTATTGATGTCTTCTTTCAGATTTGTCAACAATTGTTTTAAATATTTTGCTGGTCTTTCATTGGATGCATGTATGTTTAGGAATGTGATTTCTTTACATATCCTTTGATTGTTGTGAAATGTACATCTTTGTTCCTTATAATTTTTTAAAGTCTATAGTTTGTGTCATTTGATATGAATGACAACTCCAGTTATTTTTAAGGGAGTTGTTTGCTTGGTTGATTGTGCACTGTCTTTTAATTTTGAGTCTATGTTTGTTCTGACTATTCAGTTGGGTTTTTTATAGGCAGAATAATTCATAATTAAGCTTTTGATCCATTTGGCCACTCCATGTTTTTTAACTGGTGCATTTAATTCATTGACATTGAGATAATTGTCATGGGATTTAGTGTCCTCTTTATGTAGGAGTTTTGATGTGTTTGTTGGTCTGCCTCATTTTAAAGTAGACCTTTAAATTTGTCTGTTAAGACTGGTTTTGAGTCTACAAAATTTCTGAGCTGTTGTTTATCCATGAAGCTATATGCTTCCTTTAAACCTGAATGTGAGTCTGTCTGGGGTAAGTATTCTAGGTGACGTTTTCATGAATTTTTGTCACTATATCCCACCACTGCCTTCTAGCCTTGAGGGTTTCTTGTGACAGATCTGTTATAAATTTTAAAGATGCCCCTTTGAACATAATTTCTGTTTTTGATCTTACTGCTTTTAGTATTCTATCCCTATCTGTGGGATTTTTCATTGAGACTATTAATGTCTCTTGGGGTGCTTTTCTTTTTTTTTTTCCTAAAGTCCTTATCTGAGAGGCTAACCAAGTGGTTGGTATTTATTGGGTTACCAGAGCTGCCATATTCATTCTCTATGCATGTTGGAGGCTTACATTATTTCCCCATTGTTATGCTTGTAATGTGGTGTTTCCACATGTTATGCTGGGGTTCACTGACTAGGAGATGTGTATAGAGTGGAGCAGAGTGGCCAGGCTCCTCTGATTCTGCCCTTTGTGGGCAGTGTCATCTCACCTCCATTGGCGTGCCTTCCATGAGCTCTTCTGGGCAGGATGGCTCCCAGGGACAGCTGTGGTGGGTTAAGATGGCACTCGAGTCAAAAAGCCTTTTTATAATATTATTATTAATTATTATAATATAATATTGTGATAAACATAACAAATATATTTATTATAAATATTACATAAAATAAATATATGAATATAAAATATTATATATAAATATAAAGTAAATATTAAAAGTAAAATAATATAAATATAAATATAATTATATTGTTATAAGAATAGCATTATTTAGTAATACTATTATTATTTTGGTATAACACCTGGTGCTGCTCAGGCATTGCTCCAGGACCAGGGCTGGGAATTTAGCTCAGTGCAAGCACCTGGCTTGCATTTATGAGTTCTTGGGTTAGGTAGCTTAAAAGAAGGCAGCATTCCTGATAATGAGACCTCTGAAGCCTCACTTCTGGGCTGCTTTTTGCATTGCTTCTGCAATGGTATTGGATATGAAGACATCCAAAACATAAATATGTTGAACTAGAGAGTTGATAGTCACAAATCTTGCATTTGTTAAAAAAGGGTCTTTATGTGTATGTGCTTTCAACTTTGTTTTCATAAGGTTGTAGATCATACTGTTTTGTTTGCTGTGTGCCTGTGAACACTTCTGCAGTTATTTTTCTGATTGCTAGTTATGGCAGATATATTTTATTCTTAACTTTTTATTTGCTTCTGTGGGCCACATCCAGGTATGCTCATGACTTAAGCCTGGCTCTGCACTCAGGGATCATTCCAGGTGGAATTCAGGGAACAGTCCTTGATGTTGAGGTTTGAACCAGGTATGGACACATGCAAGGCAAATATTTTGTTTGCTGTATGATTTCTGTCACCTTATTCTTAACTTTCAAGCCTTGAAAAGTTAGAATCCTGAGTAGTAATATTTTAAGATATTAAGACAAAATACGATTCAGGAATATCTAGACAGAAATAAAAGATTGATTTTTCTTTTATCTCAGACTACTCTATCTTAAGAAAGATAAGTTTATAACAGTAGGGATGTAGATTATTGGATAATTTTCACATTTATATTTGTAAAGCAGTGCTAAATAAATATCCTGACTGAGTTGTTTGTATTAATGATTAGGATAGTAAAATAGTAACAAAACTATAGGCTATTTTAAACATTAATTTTTAATGCATATCTTTGAATATGTTTTATCATTAAAAAGGGTTTTTTCTTTTATTTTGTAAAAATATTGGCCAAGCAAGAACCCACTTAAAATACATTGCTTTCATGGCAAGATATCAAGGTGATTTGAGATAAAAATATTATTATTATTTTTCTTTTTGGTCCCTGGGCCTTATCCAACTGTACTAATGAACTATCTTTGGCTCTATGTTCAGAGATCACTCTTGGCAAGGTGCAGGGAACCATAAATGGTATGAAGGATTGAGCTCCAAATAGTTGCTCCCACAATAAGTGCCTTACACATTGTGTCATCCTCTGGCCCACATTTTATTTCTCAAAAATTCTTCAGTTAACATTAAAAATATCTACTAACATCAGGTTCATGAAGCTAATATCATCTACACACATCTTATAAATATTTGCTTTGTAAAATGTCTTGCCAGTTGGGATATTTCAATCTTCAATTAGCATCTTATAGATTTTTATTTATTTAGATAAATTTTAATAAAAGTTACTTTTACTAAAAAATTGGAGCTTCTACTAAGTAAAATTATTTCAGTTGTATATGTAATACCACTTGGCAAGACAATCTATGATTGTGTTCTTGACACTCTGGAACTTAAACTTTTGTCACAAAAATCAACCAATTCTTCAGTGGGCTATATTTGAGATTCAATTCATTTTTCCTGGTAGTGTTTTCATTGGTGATCCTACTTGAAGATTTTAGGACTATCTTCTAGGAAGCTTAAAATATAATCCCTAGAAAATGTATTTCCAAGCCAAGTTATTCTTGGTAAAATACTACTTGGTAATTTAATTTATTAAAAATCAATATATCTAAATTTCAATGCTCTCTTCCTCTCTAACCTATCTTTCTTTCTGTTTGGGCAATTCCTTCTAAATTTTAGTTATAAATCCTGAATGTTTCTTTCATCATATAATTCAAGACTAGTTTTTAAGATGCTAGCAATAAGTCTCTCCTGCATTTCTTAGACATTTTGTGCACATCCCATTTCTCATGTTTATTAATGTTTTTAAACAATATATAAATGTAGGGTCTGATTTGATAGAAAAGAGGGTAGGGAGCTTGCCTTGCACACTGCCAATGAAAATGTCTATCCCCAGTATTCCTGGTGGTTCTCCAAGCCCTGCCAGGAGTGATTCCTGAATACATTGCCAGGAATAAACTGTGAGCACTTTTGGATATCACCTGAAAACAAGAAAAATAAACATTGGTGGTGGGAAAGTTACACTGATGAAAGATGGTGTACATTCGATGAATGAAACCCAACTATGAACCTTTTTGTAACCTTGGTTGCTTAAATAAATAAATTGTAGTTTAAATTGATATAGACTAACTTAATCTCACTAAAATCTTTTACTCTTTTTAAAAATAATATTTATGATCATGTATTGCATATATGTATATAATTATACATCTGCCAACACAAACTGTGTTTTTTATTTATTGCTACATCCTTAACCACTGAATGACTCAGTAGTTTAAAATCAAAATAACTATAATTTCTTACTGTCCTGTGAATGAGTTCTTTTGGCAGTGCTCTACTGGAAATTCTTCTGCTGTCTGGTATCAACTACAGTCATTCATTTAGCTATATTTGGCTACAGGACAGTACTAAAAGACACAAGAAGTTTAATTTGCTTCTGTCACTGCATATTTTTGGTAGTTTCTCTCTTTGTGAATGACTTGAATACCTTTGCAATATAGTGGTCCCAAGGTAGAAGAATTTGTTAGTGGTAAAATTATGCCAAGAGGAAAGGTGCAAAGAAATTAGAGATGAGAAGGAGAAGGGAGATGGGGGACATTGGTGATGGTATTGTTGCACTGGTAAAGGGGGGGTGTTCTTTTTATAACTGAAACTCAACTACAATCATGTTTGTAAGGATGGTGCTTAAATAGTGATATTATTTAAAATAAAAATAAAGATATTATAGATAAAAACTTTGGGGTTCTATATGATCACATCATTACAATCAAAGAATTAATACCTAATTAGATTTTATCTAAGATTTAATAATTTTTATGATTATTTTTCAATTTACTAAGCCATTTTAAAATTAACCTTGAGGGATCAGAGCTCTAGCACAACAGTTAGGTTGTGTGCTGCAGACCCAGGTTCAATCCTCAGCATCCCATATGGTCTCCTGAGAAAGCCTGGAGAGCCAAGAGTAACACCTGAGAGCCACCAAATGTGGCCCGAAACAAAACAACAACAACAACAACAACAAAATTAGCTTAGGGCCTATAACTTAAGATGCAGCCATAAATATTCAATGCAGAAGATTTTGTTGCATTCATTGGGCAAAAACAAATCCCAAAGTCACCTCCAGATCCGAGGAGAGGGAAATAAATTCTGTGACTTAGTGGTATGGATGGCAAGAAATTTGCAATCGGGGCCGGAGAGATAGCATGGAGGTAAGGTGTTTGCCTTTCATGCAGGAGGTCATCGGTTCGAATCCCGGCGTCCCATATGATCCCCCATGCCTGCCAGGAGCAATTTCTGAGCATGGAGCCAGGAGTAACCCCTGAGCACTGCCGGGTGTGACCCAAAAAAAAAAAAGAAATTTGCAATCGTTTTATTACTATAATTTACCACAATATGTTAAATTTTTATTCATGTTTTAAAACTCCAGGCACAAGTCATTCAGTATTAGATAGATGTCTTTTAATACACTATGAAAACTTGATTCCTATGCTCAAAAATAATCTAGTTAGTGGGAAATATTGGCATAAGAAGTATTTTTAAATAAAAGATAATTTTAATTAAAAACAACAACTCTTCACAAATTCAGAAGTCTGTTAAGGTCTACATTTCTGTAACACAATGTGTTATTAATTTTTTTAAATCCCCAAAGTATTTTTAATCATCTGGACACATCCTGTCTGCCAATTTGTGGATCGACTAGTTTCTTCATGTATTCTTTGACATATACATTAAACCTTCTCTTACTAGTCTCTTGATGAATCTAACTCCTATCAACCTGTGACATAACCTATAACTATTGCCATCTTCTTTGTGGGAGTTTATGATCTTCATGATATATGCCTTCTGAAATATATGTCTGTTGGCTTATGGTAAAATTAATAAAACAAAAATTAAAACTGACAGCTCTGAAATGACATACTACCCTTAGCATATGGGATAACTACCGTGAATGCTTATGGGGTTTGTTTCAAGATTATAGACAGTTACCCAGTGGGGGATAACTTCTGAACTATGTTGCTAAATCTAATTTGACAGGTTTTGGATTAGGTATAATTTTTCTATAGCATTTTAGTATTGGGTGAGCAATATGTTAGCTATGATTCAGAGGACATTTCATTTCTAAGTCATTCATTCTCTCCCTTCCAAATCCTTCTTTTTTTCCCTGCACTTAGTCTTTGCTTTCTTCTCTCTGTATACGTTCAATCTTAT
Source organism: Suncus etruscus (assembly GCF_024139225.1). Lineage (NCBI taxonomy): Eukaryota > Metazoa > Chordata > Mammalia > Eulipotyphla > Soricidae > Suncus > Suncus etruscus. The sequence goes on along the minus strand of NC_064867.1, from coordinate 21,868,082 downwards.
ATAAATATTTTAACAGTTAGTCCGTGGTTAATTAGAATATTATTTCTAAAATATGATTAAAAACTCATTGGCTATACATCTAAGTGTATACATCAATAAATATGTGGATATGTAGCAGTTTTATTAATCTCTGTTTATATATCTTCATATTCATCTGGGAAATTTAAAGCATTTAGTCTTATACACTGTGTTGCGATTTGGTCTTTCATATAATCTGACGTGTCCCCCTACATGCAGTCATATACATATGCACTAGTGTACGCACACATATACACACAGCTTTTTCTTTTTCTTTAACAAGAGTCTATATATGCAAAAACTTAAGAAATTTATGTACCCCAAATAATATGGAATTGTTGAAATATGAAAGTCAAGAAATGGTGTCAGAAGGAATAAGAGATGCTTTAATCTCTTAAAAACAGAAATAGATGAGGGGAAGGGTTGGAGTACCAAAATTTATATACTTTTCTTGCACATGGCAGACCCTAATTTAAACCTGGAACCAAAAATGGTCCCCTGAGCATCACCCAGGAATGATCCCTAAACAAAGAGTCAGACATAAGCCATGAGCTTGCGTGGTGTGGTTCAAAACAAAACAAAACCATTAAAAATTTATAAACATGTTTCAAAATTAATGTGAAAATAAAGGCTTAAGTATTGATTTTCTGAGGCTGGAGAGATAACATGGAGGTAAGGCATTTGCCTTGCATGCAGAAAACTGGTGGTTCGAATCCCAGATTCCATATGGTCCCCTGAGCCTTCCAGGAGCGATTTCTGAGCATAGACTCAGACGTAACCTCTACGTGCTGCCGGGTATGACCCCAAAATAAAAAAAAGTATTATTTTTTTGTATAGGATTATGACTCCTCATTCAAATGTATCATACGTTGAACATTTGTCCAAAATATGAGAGCCTATTGTTTCTAAGATGATTCAAAGTAGGATTGGCTTTGAAATTTCCTTCCCCATTTTAATAATTGCTCTGAAATTACTTCTATTCCTTAACAGAGAAAAAATATTTGTTAGAAAACTGATAATAAAAAAGATGCTACACCAGTGTTATAGATATTACTGGTAATTACTAGAGATGCAATTAATTTTCTCCCTGGTACAAGAAGCACTGAGTTTGTTTAAATACTAATGTTCAAGATTTTTCTTTTAGTTAGTTGTAAACTTGTTTTTCAATGCTTAATTTTATAAGCAGATAAAATGTCTCTGTGAAAAAAATATTTTATATAGTAGAGATTGTGCCACTCTTTCACCAATTTTCCTCTTTTTTTTTTGCTGACTTATATAAAGCTGTGATGGTTCATCTGTAGTAGTCATATTGTGGCCAGATGGAAAAAATTAATATATTTTAGAGATCTGAGTCATATTAATAACAACTGTTGAACCCATGTAGCAATTGGCTTCTTTCATGACCTATTAACTGAAAACATAATTATCTACTGCTTTTGCTTTCTGGAAGTCATTTTGTTCTGTTTTGTTTGGGAGTCTTTCTTAGCTCAGGGGTTGCTCCTGTATATGCATGCTCAGGCAATGAACAGTGAGCAGTGAATAGGGCTCTTGGGAATGAACATATGGGATTCTGGGGATCAAACCCACGTGGTCTGTGTGCAAGGCAAATGCTCCCTATCCATTGTACAATCACTCTGGCCCTGTTGTCAATTTTTTATCTAACTTAAATAGTAGGTAGATATGAAAGACATATTATACTATGTTATAATACTAAATTTATAATTTGAATGCTTGATTTTCTTTGATGCTTGACCTGTATTTTTCTCTGCTCTTAACCTCAATCCATTTTAAATCTCAAGCTTTATACTGGTTTTCTAGAGATATTGCAATTATTTCCTGTGTGTGTTCTTTAAAAACTTATATATCCTTGAATGACTTTAGAATTGAGGAAAGGGTTAAAGGTATACCTCAGTCAAAAAAAATTTTTGATACACAGAGGTATCTGTATCTAATGAAGATTGAGCGCCAAGAAAATGTTTGAAGATGTGACTTTGTCAGGATTCAGAAGGCTGTAATTTAGTCTGAGAATTCCAATTTCACTGAAGATTCAATATTTTCAGTGTAGTCCAGGAGCAGCAGATTTGGAGAAACTGTTAAATCAAAGCTGATGAATACAAGTTTCTATTATCCTCACCCTTGCAAACTGGGCTCTGTCATCTGAACTTCACTTCTCCCACTCTTCCTTCTCTTCTATAGTGTCTTTACCACATAATTTTCTTCAAGCCTGTGGTTTCACAAAATGGTCATTTAGTTGTATTCCATGGCCAGAGGTGGCTAAAGGTGTCACTAGCAGCTGCTCAGACTAATGCCTTTCAGTAAGTAGTTGCAAATATCCTTTCTTTATGCTGTTCATGTATGGTAGCAGGAAGACAGGCTCATGAGACTTGATAGCACCTGAATAATCAGAGCAGAAAGAGCCCCAGGCTCCTCTATTCTTAGATCCACAGAATTATGTGGGGAATTTTTATTGTCCCTCCTTTATATAAACATTTCTGAATTGGAGGATGGTGCATGGGACAACATCCCTTGTTAGAAATATTGGCTTGGAGTGATATTGGGTTGGAGTGATAGAACAGAGGAAATTTGCCTTGCACCCTGTCAATCTGGGTTCAGGCCCTTGCATCCTATATTATTTCTGTAAGGCCCATCCCCTTGATCATCGAGCCAGAAATAAGCCCTGAGAAATACCAGGTGTGTCTCAAAACCTACCCACCCCTACAAAAAAAAAGACATGTTGGCTTATTTTATATTATGAATCATACTTTCCAAATAAAAATTTCCAAAATATAAAAGTGCCCTGTAAATTCTCAAGGAGTCAAAGAGTAAAACGCTGCCTTTTCTAATTTGCTCTTCATAAGGTCCTCAATAACCATTTCACCATTTTCTCCCCAAGTTAACTTTGTATTATATTAATATTTTTGCTATTTATTGTTTTTCAACTTTAATTATGAGTGATTAAATATTTCTCTAATCCATTAACATTTACCTAAATTGAATCATATAGTATTTGCTTTGTTTGTATCTTTTTCACATGAAAATTATTTTTGAGAAGTATGTTCATCTTACTGAGTGCAGCTGAAATTCATTCATTTTCTACTGCCTTATAATATTCCATACAAATCATGTCAAATCATGTCAAGACAAATTGTTTTCCAATCATAGTAAGAATTTATATGATTTTAGTAAGAGCAATTGCATTCAGTTTTCCCAACCCCTAGTAGGGTACTTCCACAATGTCTTCCATAGTCACAGATTGCATTGATAATTGAATCCCTGTCACAGGAGTTATAGCGTTGCTCACAAGAGAATGTGCTTAATTGTAGATAATGGATTGGTTTTGGAAGTGTTTTTCTAGAAATTTTGAATTAGAACAGAAGAATTAATCTCAGAGTTCCTAAAATAATACTTTTCCTTTTTTCTTTCTTTCTTTTTTTTTTTGGTTTTTGGATCACACCTGGCAGTGCTCAGGGTTACTCCTGGCTCTCCACTCAGAAATCGCTCCTGGCAGGCTTGTGGGACCATATGGGATGCCGGGATTCAAACCACCATCCTTTGGCATGCAAGGCAAACACCTTGCCTCCATGCTATCTCTCTGGCCCCCAAATAATACTTTTTCAACCTAGGAACAATTCCTAGCTAAGAAGCATTCTTGTTCTTCAAATGGACAAGAAAAAACTGGAAATATCTTAAAATAAAGACTTTAATTAAATAGATGCCCTAAAATGCAAACAGTAAGATTAATACTAATGCTAAAATTTCTAGTTTCATAATTCTGTTTTTTATAACTTTACAATAAATTTTCATCTAACTTCAGGACTTCTCTAGTAAATATCCAAAGACAAGAACATCAAAAATATTGATTTACTGTGAATTTTCATACCATTTTTAAAAAGGAGGAAACATCAGAAATTGAGGGTCAATATGTCTACACACCATCCCAAATTCTACTTTAATTTTCTACTTAAATGAGCACAGTTCCTAGTTGTTTTATTAAAAAATGATCTTTTAAAATAATTTTTATTTATGGACTCAGGTAACTCAAAGTTATACTACTATATCAAATAGTTAAACATATAAAAGAAACTCTTTTTTTCTTTTCTCTTTCAAACAGAATCATATAACTTGAATCATCTTGTTCAGTCATTTTGTTCATAAATTGAGGGGAAAGAAAAATGAATGGTACCAGAACCAAACAGTCTTATGAACAATGAGTAGAAATAAAAAAGGATCAGACTTTTTTAAATAAAAAATAAAGGATCAAACCCAAAGTCAACGACAACAGAATTGATAGCCAACGTTCAACAAGCTATATAGAGGAGACCAGTAACCCTAGCAGTATCAGGGCAAAGGAAAAGGATGCTGGGAACTGGGAAGGAGGGAGAACAACTGGTGGTGGGGTACCCCTGATTCAATGCCACTATGTACCGCAAATATTACTGTGAAATAATTGTAATTCACGTTGGTCACAATAAAACTTATTTACAAAAAAATACCTTTCCATTTATTTAGTAACTGAATTTGGATAATAAGAGCTCTAATATTTAATCTCTATCTAATGCAGATCTATTCTATCAAAGTGCCTATATAAAAACTATTATTTATAATTAATTTCTCAAGAGATACAGAGGGAAATAAGAGGAAACAAAAAACAGAAAGACACCAAAGATATTCTGAAATTAATTCTAAAAACTAAAATATCATTAATTTTTTGGTTAAAACCTAAAAAATTAATGTCTTTAATTTTTGTGTAGATGATTCATTCTCCATTTAAATATTTCCTGATGTATTACAGGCTCTCAATAAATATCTGTCAAACAAAAGAATGAGTAAAAAACTTCCACCTAAGATAATTTATATCCCAAGATCTAGGATATAAAACAAGTTTTAGAGCTATCAGTACTCATTTGGCCCTTATCAAAACTCCCTAATCTTTACAAAAGGCAGTGCAAACTTTCAAATACATGAGCATCTATAGCTGGGTGAATCAGAAACTAAGGAGTTAATAAAGAGTCTTATACCTTCATAGGATTTCTGTGAAGCACAAAAAAAATCAGTGCCAACAAAATCCCCTGAAGAGTAAACAAAACTTGGAACTGTTGCAAACAATAAATTGTCAATACCTTATTGAAGCAATGGATAATGAAAACTTATCATGCCTATAGTTAGTATCCTCTTTAAAAGAATTTACAGAGTCTATGAAATTAAATTCTGTGCACAGTTCTCTTAATTTGTCCTTAATTAAACAATACTCCATAAATGGTGCATTCAGTGACCAAATGTTCAGAGACAGCAAAATGGTGGGTCCCAAGCCATTAGGAATGAAATAAAGGCAGTCCCTGGAGAGTCTGCAAGAATCTGGTCTCTCTAAGTGACAACTGATGGTTTAGGGAAGATAATTAACTTTGCAATTACAAACTGCAGCTTTCACCAATGCTGTTTTTTCTCTAGTATAATCTTTTAAATGCTGGATTATTTCCTATAATATGAAATAGTTTGCTTGGAAAGGGGAAAAGAAAACAAAAACCCTACCTTAAGCTGCTGAGTTCATCAGGAATTAAATCCTTATTGATTAATTTAATGGGTATTGTATTTTTATTTCTAATGTTAGATCAATATCCATTTAATGTGCAACACTATGCATGATCTCAACACTAGAATCTTAGCAGTAAATTTATACAAATAACAAAGCATATTTAGCTTTTACATAAAACCAAAATGGAGCTCTTTTTTAATAGGAAAGTAAGAATTAAATTACTGTTCAATAAATTAAGACCTGAATCTTAAACATTTGCTCTTGTATAGATTTAGTAACTTTATACCACTTCTTTCCTTCTTAAGTGACTTTGTGAAAATCTCATTACTTTATTTGTTATGGATTTTTAAATAACCTTAGTACCGGAATGATCTAGTTTTTCTCTTTGCCCCTCAAAGAATTCAATCTACCCTAAATCTACTTGGCAAACTTCTCCTAATATCAATTGACACCATGCATTAGGCAAATGTTAATAGCAGAAAAAAATAATAAATAAAAATAAAAAAGAATTGCCCTTTATACTTCTTAGAAAATCTGATTGTGGGAAAGATTTCAGCACTGTGTCTATGAAGACAAAATTTTGGACTGCAAAAATATCAATCTCAATCCATTAGATAAAAGTACCCTTTTATACCTTAGTTCATTTCCTGATTGGTCTGCTTCTACATAGTTGTGCTTTTGTATGCATGATAAGATGGATCTACTATTCACAGCAATAGTTCAGACAATAGTCTTTGAAAGTCAACTCATCAGTGCTATTTTCCTTTTGACATTTTTTTAACCACATATTGAAGATGGAGTCTTAGAAGACATCTGAAAGTACAAGGAATTTAAAATGATATCTCTATAAGTCAGATGAAGTTTTATATTTTTTAATGTTTTGAATAATGTCTTTATTTAAGCACTATGATTACAAACATGTTTATAGTTGGGTTTCAGTCATAAAAAGGACACCCCTCTTCACCAGTGCAACATTCCCACCACCAATGTCCCCATCTTCCATTTTAGGGACAGAAGTGGCCCAAAAAGAAAAAAGAAAAGAAAAGAAAGAAGAGATATGAAAGAAGTATTAGATGAAGCATGGATACATAAGAAAAATAATCAATCTTAGCCAACTCCCAGGACTTAATAATAGACATATGAAAGATATCTCTTGGATCATCCAACCTAATAAATATGTCATTTTAATCCTTATGAGACTATTTTTTTCTTTTTCTTCTTTCTTTTTCTTTCTTTCTTTCTTTCTTTCTTTCTTTCTTTCTTTCTTTCTTTCTTCTTTTTCTTTTCTTTCTTTCTTTCTTTTCTTTCTTCTTCTTTCTTTCTTTCTTTCTTTCTTTCTTTTCTTTCTTTCTCTCTTTCTTTCTTTTCTCTTTCTTTCTTCTTCTTTCTTTTCTTTTCTTTCTTTTTTCTTCTTTCTTTCTTTTTTTTTTCTTTCTTTCTTTCTTTCCTTTCTCTCTTTCTTTCTTTCTTTCTTCTATTTCTCTCTTTTTTTGTTTTTTCTTTATTTTTTATTTCTTTTCTTCTTTCTTCCTTTTTTTCCCTTCCCTTCTTTCTATTCTAGTATTCATTGGAAAACAAATAATTGTGACAAATTATCTTTTTATTTTAGAATTCACTTATTTTAACTTCATCTTTAAAAAATAATTTGTTGTCATAATGTTCTTATTGTATAGCATTAATATTAATATTAGAAATACTAATTGCTATTATTATTAGCAATAGCATTGGTATTATTTTTCTTTTTGAGTCACGCCTGGAGATGCTCAGTGTTACTCCTGGCTCCGAAGCCATGTCTGGCTCATACCATGCAAGCACAATACCTGTTTTACTACCTCTCCAGTCCCTTCTTTAGCACTTTAAATTACCTCTGAATAGTCATTGTTTTGTTGTGAGAAGTCACCTGTTTGTTTTCAGGCTTCATTTATCAATTGAATCACTTTATTCTCACTGTTTTCAAGGTTTTCTCTATGATTTTTATCTTTTCAAAATTCTATTATAGTAAAATCATAGATGTGTTGTTTAACTAGATGTGATTTAAAGCATAATGCTACTTAAACTATCTTATGTCTTGGGTGTGAAGATTACTTTTTTAAATCAAATTTGGGAATGACTTTAGTCTATGTATATTAAAATATTTTTGTTGCCTTTTTCTCTCACCTCTCCTATTAGTACTTCCATTAGACCTATATTAGTATACTTATTATATTCTCTATATGTGGCTGGGGTTTTAGTCTTTCATTTTTATATTTATTTTTCTTCAGTTTTTTATATTATGTATTCATTGTTGCATACCTTTGAATTCTCTAACATTCTCTGCCAAGTCAAATCTAAATTCAAGAACATTTCAGCTAATGACAAAGTATTCAAAAATAGCATTTGAATTCCTATTATCTAATAATGTTGTCTTATTGTAATGTAGTAGCTTCATGTACAACAATACCTTCATGTATCCTGTAATTATTTTTATTCATTTCCTTTAGGTTTTGGTATGTTCACACCATGATATTTTCAAGAGCTACTCACAGGGGATGTTTGAGGACCTGATTATGTAAAATATGCATAATAATCCTTTTAACATTCCCCTGGTCTCAAAAATCTTAGGTTTACCATACCTCTTTAGAAGTATCATTGTTCCTTTGGCTTGCAAGGAAGCTATTAAAGGTTATTTAATCATTAAAAGCAACAAAACTAACAAGAATTCTTGATAGGACTCATATCATATATAAAGAAATTTCTAATAACCTGGTTCAAAAGCATGAATTATTATGTTGAAGGAAAGCTGAAATATTTAACTACAATGCTGAATTTGCTGCTGGCTTTTGGTAGTTTAAATAATTCTTGAATTGTTACTCATTACAAAAATGTGAATGTGAGTGGTGAATGTATGATGTAAAGGCAGCTGAAAAAATTGTAAACTCTAGATAAGCTTATTGTGTAGAAAAATTACTTGCCAGTGCAAAACTTAAATCTAAATGAAACATCCCTTTTCTGGAAACAGATGCCTAAAAATCATTTCAATCGCAAGGAGACCAAGTTAATGACAAGTTGCAAGGCATTTAAGGACAAGAAAGAAATCTTACATGAAGTCAATGTTCCTGGCTACAAATTGAAATTTTTATGACCTGACACAATGAAAACTTTAAGGCCTTCAAGCATATCAATAAATACACTCAGCCAATATTGTAGAGGAACAATAGAAGTCAGAGATGACCCAAATTCTATGTTAGTAAAATGAGAAAGTATTATTTGAAGATTGTACTTTTAAATATTTGCTTAGTGTAGACAAATATCTTAAGCATCCTTCATTGGTTTATTCCTCCAAACTCTACCTCTTTGATTCAATCAATGGAACAAGGTTATAGAAGCTTGTAAGGCTTATTATCTGAAGAGAGTTTTTCCCCCTGGATATTAGTGACTTGGAGAAGACACTGAGATACTTCTGGAAAGATTAAAACATCTTTTATTGCAGTCCTGGTGACCTTGGTTAAGAGAAGTTGACATTGGTGATGGGCTTGATGATGGAAAATTGTATGTCTGAAACTCAACTATGAATAAATAATATTGTAAGTTATGGTGACTCAATTCAAAAACCAAAGGAGTATGTTTGATTATTAGATGATGTCAAAAGGTTTGTATCAGTGGCACCAGTATAAACATCTGTGAAATGCATTTATAACTTCAAAGGCCTCTCAACGAAAGGCAATTACAAAAATCATCAAAACAAAAAATATTAACTTGGATGTTTAAGCTGATGACTCTGAGGTATTTTAGAGTTATTTTGTGAGAAATTGTTAAGTGAGGAATTATTGAAATATGAAAAGGAGCATACAGCTGAAGAAGAAGCCAGAGACTAAGAAAATGCAGCAGAATAGAAAATAAAACAAAAAATTTATTGTGAGTGTTTAGCAAAGTATTTCTTCTAACCTGGAGAATGTTTGAAAAGCTCACCAAGTTTTTGAAAATTTTAAAATCTAAACCCTAACCTAATGAAAGTTTTTTATTAGTAAAGATGAATATTCAAAGTACATCATTTGCTTAGAAGATAATCTATGTTGAGAGAAATAATACAAGAAATTACTATATGTCATCATATATTTGAGAAGAGTGACACCTTTATACAAAATGTCTCAAGCATGTCCTTGAGGTTGTATTCCAAAAGAAGGCTTGATGTCCAAAGAGAAGATAGGCCCATGCAAATTATTTACTTGAAGATCTTCAATTACAATAACAACTGGAAATAAGAGATAATGGTGTCATGAATACATATCCAGTGTTAGTTTAGACCAATGTATGTCTTTGTTTAAAAATAAAAGTGTAAAAAATAAATATAGAAAAAAATATAATATACAGCTGCAAGAAAGGATTTTTTATTACTTCATTTAAACACCCTGTTTTTCTCAGTTGCTCATAATACATTTGTTTTTGCCAGTTGATGTTCCAACACCAATCTAAATCTAAGTGTGAAATTCACTCTATCAGTGACCCTGAATATCCATCCATCTCCAAGCTTACCCCTTTGGTAGGCATGAAATAGTTAACTTTATATTGCTTGATTACAACTAATTGGTAATAAATTATTGAAGAAAAAACCAGCAAAAGAAAATTTGTAAAAATTTATTTTATCTTGTAACAGAGTCTGAAGGTTTCCTAGGTACGCTATTTATTGGTAGCTGATCATTCTGTTCTTGGTTTTGTTAACCTAAAGTGGCTTCTATGCTACTTTTACACCTAATTTGATATGTTCTTACTGGGCTATCAGTGTTGAAAAATTTGGAGGTGTCCAGGAAATCCAAGTTTTGGTGACATCAGACAGCTCTAGTACATGACTGTAGCTGCCAGGACTTCCAGAAGAATTAAAAGGTGGCACGGTGGGGGGTGAGACACCTACCAGCACTTATTATAATCCTGGAGATCTCAGCACCAAATACTAGTTTACATGGAGTTTTGGTTAGTTAGGCATCTCTACAGGAACCGCTGGAAGAACAGTGGCATGGTGTAATTGTGAATTGTGGGTGCAATTACTGAGGTTTCGGCAGGGCCCACCCCTCCTCTAGAGAGTGCCCAGTTTTCAGCTGTGAGACTTATGTGCCTGTGATTATTCATGGCTTGATTTGCATCTCTTTTGAGAATAAAATGTGCCTATGGAAATGGCTGATAAGTGGACATGTCTGGGGCTGTGGGAAGTGGCTGTGGCGGTGATAACTAGGTGGAAAGAAAATAATTCTGTGTTGTTATACTGTATGTTTATAAATTAATTCAAGTACTATTAAATGAGTAAAGAAAATTTTAAGATAAAATATAGATATATTACAATAAACTAAAGTTAATTTATTATCAAAGTTTTTAAATATTTTAAAATTTAGTAGCCCAAGGCTACAGTGTTTTAAGACTACAGTATTATACAATAACTGTGAGTTTATTTATATATACATATGTATGTATATATATATATATATATATATATATATGCTCATATACCACTCATTCATTGACTCACCCAGAGGCAAATTTATGTACTTCAAACTCCCCTCAAGGTATTTTTTTCTGTATAGAGATATGTTTATGTATGCGAATTCCATTGTGTTTTAGATGTATATAGTATTTAGAATAGTAGTATGTTCTACATGTTTGTAGTATGGGAGCTTATGTATCTAGACAATATCTAAATGTAAGTACACTAACTACTATTTCTTCAGTGATGAAATTGCCTAACTGAATTACTCAGAATATTTTCCCATTATTATATATATACATGACTTTACTGTTAACACCGTAGTTATTTTTTATTTTATTTCACTTTTCATCTCCATAATTTTCATTTGGTTCTTACAGAAAAAAAATACTATCTCTTAACTGAGTTCTGTTTGTTGAGAGTATTATCAACGTAACAAGACTTTGATTATGTACTTTGATTATCAAATACAGCATCCTTTAGTTCATTAAATGTATTTATAATAGCTTGTTTGACATCTTTGTTAAATCTGACATCTACACCATTTCACAGGCAGTGACTATTGACTGCTTTTTTACCCCTATATGTAGGTTATTTGCTATTTATTTGTATTAGTGTATATATATTTATTTATATTTTACATGTATTTGCTACTTATTTGTAATTCTTATACATATTTTATGAGAAAATAATAAATGCATTTTCAATCATTTAATATTAGATAATATATTATAATTTCTCTAATTTCTCTTTTTACTATCATGGGAGAGTTTCATTTGATGGTTTGCTATTTTGTTTAACTTTTTAACAACTTCAATGAATTAATTTTGGTATCTACTCTTTGCACTGTGTGTTGTTTTATATGTTGCAGCCTTAAACACGTACAAAATCAATTTAACTTCTTATCCCTCATGCACCATTATAGTGGTTTTAAGAGACTCCCTGGTAATCCCTGTATCTCTGTGTTTTTCCTGCTCATCTTTCTATTATGCTCCTAGAGTTGTCCACCAGTTGTTATTCTTCGCTAATGGCTAGCTTATTGTTCTACTGTTTTCAACTCTGCCCTGGTGTGAAGTTGTTGAATAGTGTGATCTAATGAAATGTAAATTTTCATAGAATGTCTTTGAGAACTTTCTGTGGTTTTCTCAGATCCCCACTTTCCCCCTTAACTGTCTCCCCAACTCTCTCTCTCTCTCTCTCTCTCTCTCTCTCTCTCTCTCTCTCTCTCTCTCTCTCTCTCTCTCTCTCTCTCTCTCTCTCTCTCCCTCTCCCTCTCTCTCTCGGAGCTGTTAGACTTTTTAATTAGTTTTAACAAAAATCTCTTTTAAGCGTGTCCTTAGGCATATACTATTCTAATAAAGTTCATTTCCTAACAGAGGGATATGGAATTCTTTTCAGCCTTCTGCATTGACTGAATCCCAGTATTATTTCTGTTGAGCTGGATTCATGGAAAGCAGCCATATTCTTTTAGAGTAATGCAATTGTTTTATGAGTGGAGTATTAAATTTGAAGATAGAATCCTAGAAATGAGCTAGGATAATGGCAGCCATAGTTGGCTTTGACAGAGTTCACCCTATTACAAGTGAGGACTGGGTGAAAAGGGGAGCTCCAAAGAACTGTGCCACACTTGATTTACATGATCATTTTGCCAAGTTAGAAGAGAATGTCTGCAGATTCCCTCATCCAACTATTCTAACCTAATAATAAATGTATATCCTGCTATAAATTCAATAATCTCCCAAACTTGTTCAGAAAGAATTTTTGTTTTCTAAATTCTTAATGCAAATATGATTATTTCTTTTTTTTTCTTTTTCTATGAGTTAAAGTCAAAGATATATAGACTTCAGAGGCCAGGAACGTATATTAATCAATACCATTTTGACCACATCTAGAGCGATATAAAGGAAAGGGGAAAACTCCCTTTGTCTTTATACTATTTTCTATTCTGAGAGCTTAGTTAAATCCTCTACTCTCAAAATTTAGGGTTTTAATTTATACCCTATATTTCTATTTTTATATGTTCATTTTCTTACTTTACCCAATTCCAGTCACTTAAGTAATTGTCAGAGATTTGTTGTTCTCTTCCCCAATTCTCTTAAAGATTCTGTATAAAAAAATAATCAAATCTGGGGCTGGAGCAATAGCACAGAGGTAGGGTGTTTGCCTTGCATGCAGCTGATCCAGGATGAAAGGTGGTTCAAATCCTGGCATCCCATATGGTTCTCCAAGCCAGGAGTGATTTCTGAGCACAGAGCCAGGAGTAACCCCTGAGCATCACTGGGTGTGGCCCAAGAATCCACCCCTAAAACCCTCAAATCCACGTTGGCAAGTACAAATTGTTCCTTAATATTATGTGGAGAGAAGAGTTTTTTTGTTTTTTTTTTTTAACATTAAACAATTGTTATTTTTGTTTCCTATTCATTAAAAGTTATCAATAAAAGTTGGCAATGTTGAAATGCTTCTGTAATAGTAAAAATGTCAACAATGGAGTGATTGGCTTCTACCAAATCTAGAACCTTGGCAAAAAGATCTTTAACTCTTCTCACTTGTTTTAAACTACTTTGGAAAAACCAAGGCATTTTAAATAACACTTTAACAATGCCTATTTTGTAAAATTTATTTTGTAAATATAAATTATGAAGCTAAAACAAAAGTAATTCCTTTATTTGTAAAAAAAATAGTTTGATTTTATTTTTATACCTATATTTGGCTCTAGAGTATATGCATACCAAGAATGTGAGAGTTATTACACCTTTTTTTGTAGATTTATGCTAGTTCCTTTGGATTTTCCTGAGCTTATTAAAAATATGCCTATACTGCTGGCAAAGATTTTCTAGGACTTAGCAGTTGAAAAAAGAATCTTCTGACAGTGGTTTAAGGTTATTCTCTAACATATTTGCTGTACAGATGTACATTGGTAGAATTCAAGTATGAAATGATGCAGTGTTTTACATTTGCATTAATTAACACAACACTGGCAAGTGACACTGTGTATAAGTTTTAAAATATTTTTAACTTACAATTGTTTATGTCGACCTCTCAAAAATGTTATATGGAAATATTTTCCTTACCAAAATAATTTTCTTCTGCTCTATGAGCCTTCTGTTTCCTTACTAGAGGTTTTCTCCTAAGTGTTTTCTATCTCATAAAGTTAAAAATTAAATACAGAGAATAATAGATGTCTAGTAGATAAATTGACATTTTTGAGAATATAAAACACAATATTTATTTGAAATTGTGGAATCTAAGTGTAAACATATTTAATAGAAAGATATTGGTCCCTATTATAAAATATTACTTAAAAGGTAATTATGAAAAAGTTGTAATAAATATTCTGACTGCTATTGACATTGTATATCAATATCATCTCTAAATGATATTGAGAACTAATAATATTATCCTCACAGTCACAATTCTCCTCAATTCTATTTGTACCAGAAGAATTGTACTGGGTTAAGAGAATACAACTCCTATTATGTTAAATTCTATGTATTCTTAGCTGAGCTAGAGTTGTTGTGATTATCTACTTATACTGAATCAATGGAGAAACATTTTATAATTGTCTGAAGGATATCACTTATCTAATAATTTGCAAATCTGTAACTAAAAGTTTAGTTTCAAAATTATGAATAAAATGCTAGAAATATTTATAAAATAAATTATTCAATTACATATTGTAGTTATTTAGAACGCAAGGAAATGAAAGTAATTGAAAAAGTTTGTGGTGAAAAAAGTGAAGTGTTATGAAAAATTTGAAAACTGGGTAAATAAAGATTCAGAAGAATTAGGTAGAATTAACATCAAGCAAATCATAGATATATTTTATCAATGGATTTATTATCATCTTCAAATTTGTACATCAAGAGAGAGCAATAAAGGGAACTGAGGACCAGAGCAAGGAGGTAAGGCTGACCAGGGTTAGCTCTCAGGTGCCCCATTTGGTACTATGAGCCTACCAAGAGTGATTCCTAAATGCAGAGTACCTCGGAGGGCCCCTGGGTATGGTCAAAACAAACATGAATGAATGAATGAATGAATGAATGAATGAATGAAGAGAACTGAAGATGTGCAACGAACTCTGTTATGTGACCATTTGGGGTTCATAATTACTATGCTTCATGTCAATGTTCATGGATACCTAAAAGAGAACTTTTGTTTGTTTATTTGTTTGTTTTTGGTCACACCAGGCAGTGTACAAGGGTTACTCCTAGGAGACTTGGAGAACCATGTAAGATTCTGAGGATCAAACCCAGGTAAGCTGCATGCAAGGCAAATGCCCTAAGCACTGTACTATTGCTCTGGCCCTAAAGAGAGAGAGAGAGAGAGAGAGAGAGAGAGAGAGAGAGAGAGAGAGAGAGAGAGAGAGAGAGAGATAACTTTTTAAGAAACATGTATGTCACCTGTAGATCCCGATCAAAATTACAAAGACATTTTTCACAGAAATAAATTTTAAAATCCCTGTGCAATAGCTCAAAAAAATCATGTTACCGAGAAATTAAAATTAAGGTATAGATTTCTTGATTTCAAATTGCTCTTAAAGTTATAATAACTAAATTAATGTGTCACTGGCATAAAAATAGGCATAGGTTAATGAAACAGAATAACACAAAAATAAACATCTATATGTATCCAACTAATGTTTGGCAAGGGAGATAAGAACATTAAATGGAGAAAGGATAGCAGTACAAAGTTGGTGTTAAGGGGGTTAGAGAAATAATATAGCATGTATAGTGCTTGCATTGCATGGAACTAAACTGGGTTCAAAGGCATCCCCTTTGGTACCCTGAGCCTTGCCAGAGTGACCCCTGAGTGAAGAGCCAGGAGTAAACCCTGAGTACTGCTGTCTGGGGCCTAAAATAAACAAAACAAAACATGCAAACAAAAAATAATCATACATAAAAAAGTAAAGAAGACCCTTAACTTAGATCTCTCAAAAATTGTTAAAAATTGAACATTTAATTGTCAAAAATTATGTTAGAAATTCTAAAATATTAAAAATTAAGTTAAAAGTTCAAATATGAGAACTAATATAATAAACCCCCTTAAAAGAAGACTTAGGAAAGAAACTCCTTTTGTGGGTTTTATTTTTTTAATATTATATGAAAAGTACAAGAATCAAAATAAAAAAAACACAAATAAGAGAAATTAAATTATACTTAAAAGTTTCTACACAATGAAAGGAAAGATCAACAAAATGTAAAGACAATCTATGGACTGGGAGAAATATTTACCAATCATATAAAAGATTAAAAGTTAATATCCAAGAAACAAAACAATAAGATTTTATAAAAATAAATAAATACCATATCCCAAGGTTATTTTTTGTTTCATTTTGTTTTGTTTTGTGGTGCCAGGAACTTTCCTCTGAGTTGTGGATGAGAAAATCAGGCCACTGTAGCTAGCAATCTTGGTAATTGCGCAGGTCATAGGACAAGGTCTAGGATAGAGTTCTTTATGGTTCTGTTGTTGTGTTCAGTCTTCTGTATCTTGTGCTCCCTGTTTTTGCTCAGTCCCTTGTATATTATGGTTCCAAAGGTTCTGCTCAGTCTCTTGATTTTTGTAAGAGTCCTGGGCTACAGCCTAGGATAGGGTTTTCCTTATTGGTCCCAAGGTAAGCTTTGCCCACTCACGGTTGTCAAAGTCAGTTTTGTGAAGTTAGTGCTCTTATTTTTCACAGTTCAAAGACGATACATCTTCTAATTTCCACTTAGTGTTGGGTTATGTGATAGGACCACCTGGTCTTAGGTCAAGTTGTCGTTTCCACGCTGTCCTCGTAGTTATATTAACAGTGGCACAAGTTGGTGTCAGAGCGATGTTATAAATCTCCCAATAAAGCTTAGTTCCTGGTGTTGCAGGGAGCTGTATCAGTACTACGTCTGGGATCTGGGGTTTGGGATTGAATTAACACTGTTCAATATCATGGAGACTGAGTTGTATCCACATGACATATGTCCAGGATGGGAGGCACCCATGTGTTATGCTACTGAGTATATATGGAGCCAATGGTTGTTCCCATGAAAGTATGCTTCAAGAGGGGAGAAACCCTGAATCTCTTAGGCCACGGGAATTCCCTTTATTCCCCAATACTTACTGTGCCTATGTAAAAAAAAAAAAAAAAGTGGGAGTAACACCAAACCCTGCCACTCCAGCACTCCTTTTTCTTGTTTTGTTTTGTCTGTTTTTAATATTATTTTCCTTTTCTTTTTTCTTCCACCTTTTTCTTTCTTTTTCACTCGTGTGGATATTATTTGGTGATTTTTTTTTTTTGGCTGGGTGCATTTTTCTTCTCTTTCTTTTTTTTTTCTTTTCTCTCTCTTTTCTTTTTTTTTTTTTTGGTAGTTTTTCCTTCTCTTTTCCTTATCCCTTTCATCTCCAATAGAATCACATAACTTGAATCATTCAGCTTCATAAATTGAGGGGGGAAAAGGATGATACCAGGACCAGTCATATGAACATGTAGTGAAAATAAAAAAAGATCAGACTTGAACACCAAACCCAAAGTCAATGACAACAGAATAGATACCCAAACTACAACAAGCTGTAAAGTGGAGACCAGTTACACTAGTATTCTGGGGGTTTATGGAGGGAGATATGGGATACATGCTGGGAACAGGGGTGGAAGGAGGACAATACTGGTGGTGGGAATGCCCTTCATTCATTGTCACTATGTACCATAAATAATTCTGTGAAAGACTTGTAATACACTTCAATCACAATAAAAATTTATTAAAAAATAATAAATAAAATAAAAACCTAAATAAACTCACAGAACAGAATAAAATGATGGTTACACAAAACTAAATATTGGGATATTGGGGAGATGTTTAAAGGTAGACTAATAAATAGTTTCTTTTTATTGTGACTGAAGTGCATTACACAGAATTATTTACGATACATAGTGACAATGAATGAAGGACATTCCCACCACCAATGTTGTCCTCCCTCCACTCCTGTTCCCAGCATGTCTCCCATATCGCCCTCTTTACCCCCAAAAGTCTTATTTTTAAATGGAAATTCTAATGAGATTAAGTACTTCTGTCTTAGAAAGGCATGAACAAGGAAGTGTTCATTTAGGTTCATCTGTATGTTTTATTAAAACACAATAGTGAAATACTTTAATTAGCAGTGATCAGGAAAAGATGCCAAAGTAATAATGTGTATACATATTTTATATAAGTTATTTTAAAATATTTTAAGGAGTAGATAACTGCATTGGTTGAATGAAATACAAACATGACCTTCTTTTAAGTCGTAAGTAACAGATTTGTCCCAGACTAGATGTAATTTTAAAGATAATGGGAAGTCTAAGAACCTTTTTGGTTCAAATTGGTTTGAATTTTTCCCATTCAAACATTGTCATCCATTCTTTCAACTAGATATTTATTGGACACTTCTTTTGTGTGTCTCAAATATGTTTTCACATATATTAATTAATATATATATTTACAAGATCAGACTATAATTCTGAAAGTGGCAGCTCCTTGAGCTTCATTAAGCTACTTCCATTTAATCATGAGATTTCAGACAATTTGGGCTGTTTTCTCCATTTGGATACTATTGAATAACTAAATTGTAATGAGCTCTGAGTTGCATTCTATTAAACCCATAAAGTCACTATCACACACAAATACAAATTAGCATTTCCAGGGAGTTAAATACAAATGGAACTAATTCTCAAAGTGGATGAGAGTTGAAGTACAAATGTTCCAGGCTTCTTGTAATAGAGTGAGACAATTCTAGGGCACATTCTAATGGGTTTCCTCAAGAATTGAATCTAGTTGCTTTCAGTAGGAAACATATGTCAATCTACCTCCCTCATACACAATTCTCCTTTATGTTACTTCTAAAATTGACTCCTTGTGTCCTAGCCATTGTCTCAAGGTTTTATTTGAGGTGAACCAAATCAGAACATCAGGTCAGCATTCAAAATACTTTCAATGATTTCATTACTCAAAAGGTGCTATAATTAAGAACTTGGATTAGGGCTTCAATATATAAATTATGAAGGGACATATGCAATTCAATACACAATAGTCTTCCATTTTAACCTCTCACAGATTTGCTTTGATCTAACATGCAAAATATATCTTCAGCCCTTACACTCACATCTTAACCCCTCCCAGAATCAATTCTATGTCTAAAAATTTTCCTAACTCTATGGAATCAGGGTATAAATCAGCCTAGAGAAAAATATTACTCTATGTGACTCTGTGAAATCAAAAAATAATTCATTTCCAAAACTAAATACTGGCTTTTGAAGTTTGGCATATATGGGGGGATTCTGAAACTTAAAACACAAGCATCAAGTCTTGTCTTCATTCTTTGTTTCTTTATAAACAACTGCTTTCAAATATTTGAAAATACCTTGCTTAAAAATAAAAACAGGTAGATTTAAGGGAAGCTACCACAGATATCTAACTTCATTTCTATTAATGAATTATTCTATTACTTGATTAGGTTCATAGTCAGATATTAAATTTTCAAGATATAAGTAGTTCAGCTACAGTCACGGAAGTCTTGTAAAAAATAGTTTTCATTTTTATTTTCCACAAAATGCATAGAGTGAACATTTTCTAAACATTTATAAGTGCTCCCTAATTTTTTCAGACTTGATCAGAAATAATTTTAGCTCATTTTCTATCACAGACTTTTCTAGGCATTATAGGTGCTTTCTATCAAAGACTTCAAAAAATGTTTACAACTTCTACCCTTGACCCAGTTCTAAAGTCAACTTCACTGTTTAGATGTTTGGTAGAGCAACACCCTAAACCTGGTATGAAAAAAATTATATTCAATTGTTAGGGCTTCTCTTACAACATACTACAAAGTTATTTAAACAACTTTATTTATTTATTTATTTATTTATTTCGGTTTTTGGGTCCACCCAGCAGTGCTCAGAGGTTACTCCTGGATCTACGCTCAGAAATCGCCCCTGGCAGGCACGGGGGACCATATGGGATACTGGGATTCGAACCACCATCTTTCTGCATGCAAGGCAAACTCTCTACCTCCATGCTATCTCTCCAGTCCCTATTTAAATAACTTTAAATGTACTTGTCTTACATGTTTTGGAAAATAGAAATCCAAAATCAAGGTATTGGCACAGTTGGCTCCTTCTAAGAGTTGTGAAGGTTGTGTGTATACCAAGCTTTCCTGAATTGTAAATAGCCTGTTGTGATTTTCCCTGTATACATATTATTATTCAAAACTTCTCCTTCAATTATAACATCATTTATATTAGGTTAGGGTGTTACCCTTTCCTCATATAACCTCATCCTAACTATTTCTAGTTAGAGTAATGTTGTTTCCAATAAAATTATCATTATAAAATATTAAGAGGGATATGATTTCATCACAAGGACTTGGGGGAAATACAATTCAACCCATATCTATGTTGATAACCAAAACTTTAGGATAGTCATTTGTGATGCAGAGAAAATAATTCTGACTTTCCTCTCCTTGTACAGTTGGCAAATTTATACTTATAGCCATTTTGGGGTGGAGATAGATAAACAACTAATCCAAGTCTGTGATTTTTGAGCAAAAGTAGTTTGTTACTGCTGGAATGAACATATAATTTTCAGCACAAATATTTAAGGACATAATTTTTTCTTTAAATAAAGTTACCAACAATATTACAATTGATGACTGTTGAACATCTCTGTTTCTAAGTTACTATGATGAAGAGAGAAGCTTTGCCCCAATATTATTGATGTGCAGCATATGTAGGAAATGCTGAGATTTCCCATTTATTTGATAATACTACCTGATACGTAATTTTTAAATAAATAATGCAAATTTAAATTGATTTTATTAGTTTCAGCTTAGGTTATATTGCTACAAAAGTATTAACAATTATTGTTTTGATAAATAAAACTACTGCTCCTTGATCACCACTAAAATGCCCAAGACCCTCCACTCTCTCTGCCGTCTTTACATCTCTTTTCATCGGCCTCTTGTCTCACCCCATTGCTTCTTGTTAATCTACATTCTATGAAAACCAAGAGTTTGTCCAAGCAAATGAGAACTGGAACATAATAATTTTCAGTTTATAGTGAGTGTACTACCTATGTAGAAGTTGACTTTGTGCTTTGTACCACATACCCCCCCCCACTTAAAAGTGTCTATTCTCTCTATCACTGTCTCTCTATTTCTCTCTCTCTCTCAACATTTCTTTTAGATTTTAGCATTTCTTTTAGAACATTATTTTATATATAAACAATGATTGTTGAGACATGCCCCAATCTCTCTTATGCTTTGGAGATATGATACATATGCTGCTTGAATCCCCTGAAAATTCCCAACAGGCCTGAGTCCTGGTACCCAGTAGTAATAACCAATTCACTATAAGTCTCATTGGTTTCCCTTCTTGCCTATCTTATTTTTCTCACATCACCTTGGTAACTTTATGGACTCACATTTTGATAAAAACTTGCAACCTAACTTGTGCCTCAGGCTCTGTTTTCTGAGAAATCCTATTTAAAATAAATAAAGTTAGTAATATGTAAAGAGTTTTTTTAAGGTAAAACTATGATTCTTCTACAAATACAAAATGCACACCTGTCATATTTTATTTAACTTATGAATTAATGAGGGAACCAGTAAGATGTTCCAACTGGTTCTAAAGCAAATTCAAAGGGGTACACAAAAATAGCATAATCAGGGTAACTAAAATGAATTTTCAGGTGCAAAATTGTTTCCTTTTTTTTTCACAGAAAAAGGTCTATTGTCCCTTTATATAGCCAAATAATTTAGATATATAGGATCTGGATTTATTATACTGATAAAAATTAAAGGGTTGTGAATAGGTCAAAGGTAGGAGGTAGAACTAATTTGGAGAGCTACCAAAGAGGACACACAGCAATTTATTTGTTTTTATATGCTTCATGTATATCAAAGTCTCTCAAAATTTGTCCTTACATATAAAAACAGATCAACAGAAAATTCTGCATTGAGACGAGCTCTATATTCACAAGACAAAAATTGTGTCTAAACTAAAGCTGAAAGGAATAAACTGAAGTTAGGAAATATGTATATCAACTGTATGTGGGAAGTATCTAATATAGGATTGAAAGATAACAGGATGTCAATGAATGACAATTGAATAGCCTTATTTATGAACCTAAATAGAAAAATTATAGACACAGAAACGAATACATAAAACTGATAGGGGAGAGTGCTCTATGTCACCAACTAAATTTGTCTTTACCAAATAGTTTGCTTCTTATATTAATGTAAAAAGGTTAAGATATGGCAAGCAATGTAGCTTAGTAAATGCCTGAGTTTTAGAGTTAATCAAACAAGGATTGAATAAAGATTTACCACTTCCTGAGTATGTTGTGTTTAAAACTTCTGTAGCCATTCAGAGATCAGCAGTATGTTTTTTTTACAAAGATGATGTGGGGATTAACTGCAGTATTGTTTGCAAAGATGTTATCTTGCTGCAGAGCAGGTAGCACAGAGTTATGTCTTTATATATTATTATTATTATTTCCAAATTGAAGGAGTAATTGGGGTTCTATTTATAATCTGCAAAAGTCTGGAATGGCATTGTATCAAGAAGAAACTATTAACCGTTTGTATAGGTTCTTCTACCATTACACAGGGCAAATGATAACCTGTACTGAAATTTTGACTTTGCTATTTCATAAATTAAATGAATTTTTTACAAAGTTACAACTTATCTTTGCAAAAATGAAAGTACCACTGGCTCAAAGTTTTAAATTTAAGCTGAAGCTTGACCAACTAACTTATAGTCATTCCTGATTATGTATTTTTCCTTTATATCATGACAGCTTATCTCTTTATGAGGAGACTAGATTTGATAAGAAGTCTGTGAAGTACTGTGAAGAGAAAAAGATTTCTTGGTGCTTTTGTCTTTAAATCATCAGAATATTTCATTGTCTCATTGGTATTAGTTTCTTTGTCTTAAACAAGAAAAAAAAATCCTAGATATTTTTAGTCTTACTTATCTTCGTCCTGTTTAAATGTGCAGTGTCCTTCTCTAGAAAAAGAGCTCCTGCTTTTACTTCCATAAGTGATACTGATGCTGGCCTTTGTGTTAATTATGATAGAGAATATTATAATCTCTCTATATACACATATTTCCTCACTCATTTTTAGATATTATTATTTTTCTCAGAAATGTGTGTGCAATCATGACTCAATGGGAATATTCTCAGCAGAAAGCAAGGGAGGCAGCAATAGGCAAAAATACAACCCAGCAAGAATATAGTTCCAGCAGGAAAGAAAGTGTATAAAGTTAGACACATGGGGTTCTCTCACACACAGATTCTACTGGCAAAAAGTTCTATTTGGAAGCAAGAAAACTGACTTTTCATGGACCAATTATTGGCTGAGGTCTGCCCCAAGAAGGAGATATATAAGGCCTCAGTCTGACCTAAGCCAAGTCTCAAAATAAGTCATTTTAATGCAATAATTTAAACTAATTAAAATAAATCTAAAAGTGTGTGCAATTTGTTAATTTTCATTAACATCTCATATATCCTGCAGTAGATTGATAAGAGAAATATGACTCTGAAACAACAACAAAAGAACAAAGAAAAACAGTGGTGATAAGAGAAATTTTCCCTAGCCTACGCAAGAGATTGCTCCTTGTCTAGGGAGGGTGTGACTTCTCAATACCTTGAGGACAAACTCTCGTTTGAGTTTTATTTGGGGACTACACTCTATAATGCTCAGTATGTTTTCTTATTCTGTGCACAAGGATCATTCTTGGCAGTGCTTAGGTAAACGGAATGTAACCAAGGTTGGCTTCCTGTACTATCTCTCTTTCACTTAATAAATACTCTGGTATCAGAATATATAATTTTTGAACACATGAAAATGGACTCCAGTTCAAGTGACTCCTCTTATCACCAATGAATCCTTAGAATTCTTTGGAAATTCTGAAGAAACTCAGAAAATCTGAGCCACATACTTGAGTGCTGCCAGGTGTGACTCAAAAACCAAACCAATCAACCAACCAACCATACAACCAAAAAAAGGAAACTGAAGAAGCTAAGTAAATTATAATAGAAATCAAAATTAGGGACTTTCTTCTATTTCTATAATTCAGAACCAAAGAGTGGGTCTGAAAAGTTTCAAAATTCTCTATGTAGTGATCAGACTTTTACATCTGACATGAAGTTAACTTTACAGGACTGAAAAACAAGGCAACATTGCAGTGTGAATTGAAAGCTGAGCAAAGATGCTTGTGAAGAAAATTCTTGTCTCTGAGAGTATTATAATTGTGGACAATAAAATCATTCCTAGAGGATAAATGTGTGAAGTACTTTCTTCTAACTAGTCAGAATTTGGTTAAGATGGACACTCACACAAGCATAAGGATCGGATGTTTATATAAAAATAGAGCTGTGGGTTGTGAAGTTTAGGGAGCCTGGGTAGAAGCAGGAAAATAAATACTAGGTCATCTCTTCAGAAAACAGAGATTTGGGAATGATATTCCCTCTTCAGAGCGTTTCAAAAAGCTGACTTTGATAAAGCTTGTTTCACATGTAACCACCTTGAAATGGCCTGATAAGCAAATAATCTGTTAAGCTGCGTCTTGGAAAAGATGAAAAGTTTTAGGTTGGAAATATTTTATGATCATCTTGTCCAGTGGTTTACCAAGTTGTTATTAGTGAGGAAGCTTGTTGAGCTAATTAAATCTTGTCTGGAAGTCAAGTGTGTAAGACACAGAGTCTACTCTTTTGGTTAAAATTGAACCATGAAACAGTTCTTCCCATCCCCTTCTTTCATCTTCCAAATATTGGTCTATTTAGCTTCAAAGATTGCATTATTCTATAGGGACATAGTTTAAAAATTACTGAGTCACCAGGAAGATAGCTAAGAGGGCTGGAGCACATGCTTTGTGTGTTCAAGGTCCTGAATTTGATGTACTACAAAGTCCTTAAGCACCTCTCTGTGACCACTTACCCTACTGGGCCTGAAAAACACTGAATCACCAAGCCCTGAACTGAATCTTCACTGCCAGATGGAGTATTGCCAGGAATAACTGCAGCACTGCTGAGACATTCTTCCCATTTTCACACCAAACCTCTGACTACCAGCAAGCCTAATGCTGGTAGACAAAATGAGCTGTTAAAGGCCTTAGTATTATTGATCAATAATACTAAGGTATTATTGATCATAGCTCAATATTTTATATATTTTTGTATTAGGTAAAGTTTTATTCACCACTTATTTATCTCTTACATTTCTCGTTAGCCTATCAAGAAACTCTACATTACATTACTATGGCAATAACAATAATTTACTCAGAGACTTTATAGGGGCAAATTCGTCTGCTTCATATACACCTACCAGCCAAATATAGAGCTAAGTTTTGTTTTCATTTTTTTAATAGAGACTCTCTGAAGTCCAGATAAATTGAGCAATTGAGAATTCCAGGAAAAAAATTAGCTCAGAATCCAGAATTCTAACATGATAAATCTAATCCCTAAAATTATCAATTTTCTTGATTTCTTACATATACTCTCATGAGAGAATGCTTTTTTAAAAATTTTCCTGAAATGCCTCTTAAAGGTCTAAGTGTTCCATAACGTATTCTATCTGAGTAAATATCCTATAACTTTTAGCATAACAATCAATATTTAAAAAGTTCTTTCACATACATATCCACATATGTGTTCATACAGTTCACATTTAAAAATCAATTTAATAGTTTCAATTTTCTTAATTAAGTAGAACTGGAAAAGTCTCTCCAAATAGTTCTACATTATCATCACTACCATGAAATGACAGCTTCCACGCCTGAATAGCGACTTCCCAAGATTCTAAAGGGAGGCCAAAGCCAAGTGAGAGATAAAGAGAAGGAAGACAAGGCTCTTGAAAACATTGCAGTTCTGAGTTTGGCACTTAGTCCTTGGGGGTGCCCAGCAAGATGAGAAACTGACCCTATATGTTCAGTGGGAAAATCAAAAAGTAGGCCAAGTGCACATTAGTTAATATTAAAGTGTGAGTCTCTGGAATTGTTTCTGCAAATCCCTCACTCACTGGTCTAATTAGGGAGAATGGAAGATCCCAACGTATCAGTAATTTCACACCAGTGGAAAGCATTGGAGTTACATAAATGTTTACCTCAATAATTGAGGCATGGGGTTATTCCTGCCTGTGAATAGCCTGTGAAGAAGGAGGGCACAATCACGCTCACTCTGCAAGGTTCATAAATTTCCTCCAAAAATTGGAAAATAAGAGTGAATCGTTGGTTCTTGGTCATACTTGTCATGATATAGAATATGACTTCCACAATTCCACTTTCTGCTTGCTACCTAGTGGACCGCTTCTCTCCCACTCAAAACTTGCCTTGCATTGAGCAGAAGCAGTAGTGGAGAATTCTCATCATGCTTCATTTCTGTCTAGGCAGCTCTAAGACAAAGGAAATTAACTGTCCTTTCTTTGAGGGGAGGTAAAATTAAAATATTTCCCCCTTGTTTCAATTTATTTGTCTCTCTAGACTGCTGGAAACCAGGCTGTAATTGACTGTATCAAATAGCACCACTCATTATTCCAATATTTTTTGTACCCAGGTTTGTAGGATAACAAGATGACAATGCATATTTGCATAACTCTTTACAGTTTACATTACTCTTTTACCAGTATCAATTTATTACAACCTTATCTGAATGCTACTCAGAACCACTGGCCCTTTTTTAGAGGAATATGTAGAAATTAGTTCTCAGATAAGTTCAGTCCCTTGCCCAAGATTCATAGCTAGAGTGAGTTGTGAAATCTGACTTAAAAATCCTGGTCTTTAACTCCTAATTCAGCTGCATATTCTTCACCATTTAGCTCTGCTTATTTGTCACCAAAGCATCAGTTTTATCTGGTTTCTATTTACTTGTGCCTTTCTTTATCAATAACTATCTTTAAGTCAATGATCATATAGTAGAATTTCTTTTCAGTTCTCACTGAGTAATTTCCCAGTACTTTTTAAATACTCATCAGTAAAATATTTCTACAAGGTTATTAAGTCCTTCACAAGCATGTTAAGGGCCACTTTACCAGCAGCCAAAAAAATGCATTAATACATTCTTGTGCATGAAGT
Organism: Suncus etruscus; assembly: GCF_024139225.1. Taxonomy (NCBI): domain Eukaryota; kingdom Metazoa; phylum Chordata; class Mammalia; order Eulipotyphla; family Soricidae; genus Suncus; species Suncus etruscus. The sequence continues at coordinate 21,841,010 of NC_064867.1, read as the reverse complement.
AGGTTAAAAATAATATGTACACTGGAGATAATGGAAACATGTTGACATTATTAAGGTTATAACACATTTGAAGTTACCTTAATTGTAATATTGAGCAAATTAAAGATTATCAACTACAGTGTCCCTGAACATCCTGGAGCAGCTTCTTTCCCCATTTGGCTAATTGCTGTGACACTTGAGATCTCAGTGTGATGTTTTCCTCCACACAAGTGCAGAAGTGGAGGCCACCGCACCTCTTTAAATAAACAGGCAGATGTGCTTAAATAATAAATTAAGTGATGGAGAGAAATCAGTGCTGCATCTTTAAACCTTTCGCTGTGTCTCACACATCCTAAGCCAGCAAAGAAGAGGTGATTGTTGCAAATTTTGCTCCACTGAGAATAAGAAGAGGGAAGGTAGTTCATGATGCTTTACATATAGTAAATATTAGGAGTATAAAATACTTAAAATGATCATCAGGTAGTAGAGTATGATATATATTTACTCCCAGATAGAAATTATTTTAGCCTGTAGGGTAGATAGTACCTGTGATTTTCTCAACATTCACTTCTGATAGAGATGTAAAAACACAACTCAAAACACAACTAAATAAATCTGTTGTAGCTTTCTTTCCATCCATCTTCATTTTTATGTAGATTTTATTGTGGTGTGGTGGTGGCAGTGGGGGTTTTGATTTGGGGGTCACACAGAAGTGCTCAGAGCTTACTTCTGAATCTCTGCTCAGGGATCACTCCTGGTAGAATTAAAGTATTTTATTTTTAAGTTAATTAAAGAACCAGGGGACATTTACAAAGTTATTGTTAGTTGAGTTTAAGACATATAATATTTCAACACAAATATCATCACCAGTGTCAACACCTACAAAGCATGGTCCCATACTTTGTCATTCCCCCACCTCCATGCCCACCTGCCATCTTGTCGAGCACATTACAAAGGCCAGTGGGTGCAGCCTAGATCTCATGCCAAATTTTAGTTTAAAGGTGGAGTTACTGGATTTAGTCTACAAGAATTCTGTAACTTGCTTATAGATGAGATAGGTTAGAGTTGTCCTGAGGGAAAGACATTAAGGATTAACTAAAATTTGAATCAACTGTGCTTCCTGACCTCAAATAATTCATGTGAGAACCCTTGGAAACCACACCCATTAAAGTCATGCTTGTGTCTGACAAAGGTTGAAACTTAGTATTTAAAAATTTGGGGAGTACACTGGAAGTGCTCAGGGATTTTTTAGGAACATACTTTGCAGAGCTGTGTGACCATTTGCGTTGCCAGGGATCAAACTAGATTGGCCACAAGCAAGGCAAACTTTATATCTAACATACTGTCTCTCAGCCTCTGAAACTTTCTCTTACAGAAGCAGATAAGACATTGAAGATGATCTAAATCAGATAGGGTCTAGGTTGTAATTAGAGTTAACCACCATACAAAACCTGAGATATGAATTTTGGTAAAAGTAAGCTATTTGGGAGGTGATGCCAAGGAACATGTTTATGTGGAAAAAAGGCTATCAAGATAGTAAAGATAATAATGCTAATGAGTGAGATATCATGGTTGGTGACTCAGACACCATTCTGTGAGGATCTCACTAAAAGAATTCTTAGAAATGCTCCATATTTTTCTTCACTAGAAACCAGGAAAGTTGACTCAATAGCCAATAACTTTCTTAGGTCTTCAGTTTATGGTGATTTGGTGACAGGTAGCTAGCTCTTGATGCCCTTAGCCTGGTCCATAGAGTAGCCATGTACACTTCAGTGAGAAGAGAATAATGTTCGATAAAGATATAGAAAGTCATTGGAACTATATAGATATTCTGTCTAATTAGATAAGATTAAGATAGGGATTTGAACCTCTGCTTGCTACATAGAACTCTAATACAAAAAAGATGACTGCGTGAGAAATGTTTGCCAAAGAAAACAGAGTGTTGGGGATTGTGCCAAATTAGAGAATGTGTACACACTATAAAAATTGTGTTTGGGGGGAGATTATGTTAGTAGATACTCTACTGAAACGAACAATGAAGAACCTGGATGTGACAAAGGGGGAGAGAGAGACAGAGATAAAGAGAGAGTGAGAGAGAGAGAGAGGGAGAGAGAGAGAGGGAGAGAGAGACTATAGAAATTTGCTTATACAGATAATGAAGGTCCATACCTCACAATATGCTGTTTCCAAATCGGATAACCGAAAATGTGGTATTTTTTTAAGTGCAAGTCTAATAGCTGGGTATGATGGGAATTCTCAGTGTGAGTCCAAATGTTCGTAATTTAGAATTCATGTAAGACCAATACCTGAACTGAAGGACTGGAAATGACAAGTATCTCTATCAAGTGCATGAGAAGATGAATGTCTCAAGTGAAGCAAAAAGCAAACTTACGTTTCCTCTGCTTTTGCATTTTCTTCAGGCCTCAATAAATTGGATGGCACCTACCCAGGGAAAGTGATCTTCTGTACTCAGTTTGCTGATTCAAATGCTAATATGCCCTCATAGATGCACCCAGATAAAATATTTTACTAGATATCTGGGTATCTCTAAACCCAGTTAAATTGATACATAAATTATCCATCACACAGATGTTTCACTGTCTCAATAGCAACCAGAAAGCCAGATTTCTATGTAAAATGTTTTTTACTTTAAAATTTTAGCAACTATCTATACATTTCAAGCACAGTATTGGTTAAAGTTAAAAAGAAGAGAAGAGTCAAGCAGGTAAAGTATTTGCCTTGCATTTGGATAAGTCATATTTGATCCCCAGGTCAGGCACTAAAAATGATATTCTACATTCCTCCAAGAGAAATTCCAGAGCACAAAGGCAAGACTAAACTCAGAGCACTTTCAGGTGTGGTCCACAAAAATAAAACAAAAGAAAATTTTAAGGTTAGCGGGACTATCATGATGAGAGAGTATGGCTGTTGTGACTATCATTAACCTCAATAGGAAATCAAGGTCCACAATTCTAGAATAAATATGTTAATAAATATAGGTTCAACAATTTCAGAACTATTTTATGCCTTCTAATTTGTTATTATATGAATAAGAAATATATCCTGATCTTGATCCTTATTTACTAAAGCCTGAAGAAAATTATTTGTTTTTTTTTCTTTAATTCCCTTTTATTCATCAATCATGAAATTATATTTTGGTCTGTTTTTCTGGATGCCTTTAAAGTTTTATCTCTCCTGTCTATTCTCTATGCTTCCAATGTTTTTAATTCAAAGCCTCATCATTTCCCCACTGCCCTCTTTATGATCATATAATTTTTCACTGCCAGCATAGACTGTTAGCAGATCTCCATATGGCTAATATTATCTTCAACCTGTTTCAAGTCAGTTACTGACTCTGAAACACAAAACTTATCACATGTCTATATAATTCAAAATTCATGTGTGCTTTCTCTTGTCATACTTTGCAATGTTCATCTCTATACTTGGTTTCATTAGCTATCCTTTCACTGTGTAGGACTATGCCAAAATATTTTTTTACTTTTTTCCATAGTCACTCACTGGTACATAGTCTCCTGTTTAAATCAAGATTCCTTAAATCTTTACTCTGCCCAAACTCACATGCAACCCTCTATCTCTCAAAAATTAAATAATTAAACAAAATTAAATTAATAACAAAAAGCAGTCTTCAGTGCACAGTAGACTCCAGTGCACAATAAAAGTCTTCAGTGCCACCAATACTCAGTGCATACTAAGGAAAAATATAAAGCATAACTTCTCCAATATATAGGGAGTAGAATACTTTAAATTCAAAGAAATAATGTAATCTTGGTGTTTATAAATGACAATCTGTCTCTGTATTCTTTCTAATTTAGTATATTTCCATAACCATGAGAATCTACTTTTTATAATTAATAAATATGGTGACATACTTGAATGTTTCTCTTTAGGTATTGCATGAGCTAGTTATTTTTTGAAGCTTGGGAGATCTTTATACTTGCATTGTACAACACCTGACAATTAGCTCTATAACGGTCTCCAGATGCATCCAGGTGCTCAGACATTGAGGCACCAAATATATCACTTAAATCTATGCACGTCCTCTTCCATGTCCTTGATCCACACATCAAATTAAGAGCAGCATTACAGCTACATAAATCTGACATAATATATGTGGACAGAAGGACAAATCTCTCTGACTATATCCTAATACAAAAAAAAAAGACTATTTAAAAATCCAAAACAAAAGGAAACAAAGAATGTTAGTAGAAATTTAAATAGCAATCATAGGATTGTAGAACTGCAGTCTATCTTAAAGGTCTTAACAAGGGAGACCCAAAGGTTAAGAATATAATATAAAAAGATGAAATATCTCCAGAACACCTAGGGCCTTGAAAAAGCATAACAATTGAGCATATAAGAGGGATTATAAAAGTACCAAAGATGAGAATAAAATGAAAAGGAAGAATCGTGTGACAGTAAACCTTAAATTCATTGGATAAGGAGGTAGAATTGGTTTTGCTGTTCTGAGACTAACTTGTTTTCAGAATACTAACGTTTCATGTACTTAGATGTTCCCTTCTATTCTTCATGTAAGCCTTGATTCAAAACACATTTCCACTGCCATCTCTAGAAAAAAATTTCTCTGATATGTCCAGACTTTGTTTCTTGTATTCCTGAATCCTTGTGTTGATAATAATATTACTCGAATGATATGTAAACATATACCTTACAGCTACATATTTCCAGAAGATAGGCTTTTCTGTGAATTCCCAATCTTTCAAATAATCAACCTTCATAAAAGTAGGAGAAATGAATTAATAAATGAACCTCTTGCTGAAAGTCTAGTAACAATTCAAGGGATAGATTACTTGGTAGGAAAAAAAGTAAGTGCTCCCTAAATATAAATGCAGTTAATAGGGTTTTTCCTATAAAAATTTCTAGAAGTGGGGCCGGGCGGTGGCGCTAGAGGTAAGGTGTCTGCCTTGCTAGCGCTAGCCTAGGACGGACCTCGGTTCGATCCCCCGGTGTCCCATATGGTCCCCCAAGCCAGGAGCGACTTCTGAGCGCATAGCCAGGAGTAACCCCTGAGCGTCACTGGGTGTGGCCCAAAAACCAAAAAAAAAAAAAAAAAGAATTTGCTTTTGGGGCCGGGCGGTGGCGCTGGAGGTAAGGTGCCTGCCTTACCTGCGCTAGCCTAGGAGACGGACCGCGGTTCGATCCCCCGGCGTCCCATATGGTCCCCCAAGCCAGGAGCGACTTCTGAGCGCATAGCCAGGAGTAACCCCTGAGCGTTACCGGGTGTGGCCCAAAAACCAAAAAAAAAAAAAAAAAAAAAAATTTCTAGAAGTACATGTCTATATAGAGTAAAAATTATGTTGTACTTTTGGATTTTAAATGTATAGAAATACTTGCTGCAGTAATTTCAGACAGAAAAGGGGACAATAATGAATGTGCTATTCTTATTTTAATAAAATATGATGGGCTCTAAAATAAAGATACCAAAAACACCAGAGACACAAAAAATTGAGGAGAAGATTTTGTAATAGTCTATATTATGTTCTGATTAAAAAGTACTATGGGAGAAATCTCAATATTATTATGTTTTCTTACTTTTGCTTTATAATTTGGATTTGCTTTTATGTTATTTTAAATTGCATAGAAAAACCTATCCTCGTTTTAAAGCCTAGGATCTTAAAACAAATTCATTCCCAATTCTCTCCTTTTTATTTTTGTTCCATATATTGATCAATTCATAAACTATGAATATGAAACTATACTATACAGGTAAATACTACATGCCAGGTTTTCTGCAAAAAAAAAAAATAAAATAAATTGCTCACCACTTCCATTTGCTATTGCCAAAATATTATTATTATTATTATTTTCAAAAAGTTCCTTACACTTTCTTTTTAGAGTATTCTTCCTTCAAGACCCCAGATTTAAAATTTTGTAAGGCTCCAGTATCCAGTTAGGCATATATTGAAAATTTGTAAATGCCCTGACGGTTATCACAACATTCCCCCAACTAGAAGAATATAATTGCCATAATAAAAATCTTTAAGGACTCATTTTGGTATTTGTTACAACAAATTCAAACTTGTTCAAAATTTCCAGTTTTAATTTTGCTTCTCAAGCAGCATACTACTTGTTATTATTGCTAAGGAATAAGAAAATGATGCAAAGATATCAATGGAAAAGACTTGTTTTCTTAACTGCCTCAAGCAATGAAAGGAAGCTCTGAGATAGCAATCTATGACCACAACGCTCTTCATCATGCATGTGAAAAATGTTAATATTTTTGTCAAGTTGAGTTGATTAATGGCCCAACACCTTTATGTTGATAAAGATTCTTAAAAGTGTGCAGGTGTTTCTGTATAGGAAATTGTTTTGTTTTGGTAAAGTGGTAGTTCAGAGAAATAGTTTTGATCTCAACAATGTGCCCAAAGGCATGTGCTACAAGAGAGTTCCCATCACTATTCTTTCCTCACATTACTTGAAACTGGGAGCCCAAGTTTGGAGTAAAAACTATGAATTTCCACAGGTTAATCACAGTCTGAAGGTTATATGCATTTTAGAGTTACTGTACCAATTAGCTCAGATTCAATTTATTCTATTCTGTCTTAAAAATTGTACACACTACCTTTACATACAGCAACCATAGGTACCCATATACAAATGTTCCTAGTATATTTGTATAGATATACTCTTGTCACAATAGATTATTTCAAACCCAACATCAACATAGTTACAATGTTTTTTGTTTAGGAGAGATATTTTAAGTTCTGCTCTCCTTAGTACCAAATATTCAATATTATTGTTATTAGAATAACCATTACATATTATTATTCCCACTTTATTAATTATAAAAATAATTGTTATTATAGTATACATAATATTATAACATTATTAATATTTATGGTTTTAATTTATGTAGATACTGCACCTCACCAAATTGCCCAAGCACACGAGTGTTATGTTACTTTTAATCCACCTTTTAAATTTCTCACCTCCTCTCACCTTTAAATAATTGATCTTAAAGCAAAACCAAGAGTTTATCATCAGTTTAATACTGTTTATTCCTTTGTTTTATTTCTCTATATATGACAGATGAGTGAGATAATCTAGTATGTATCCTTCTCCCTCTCACGTAAAATGATTGTCTCCAGTTCCATTTGCCTTGCATTTAAATATAAGATTTAATTCTTTCTTACAGCTGAACACTACTGCAGCATTATATACATATATACATATATATATAGTATATATATTCAGTACATATACATCTTCCTTATTCATCACCTGTCATTTGTGGAGTAATCATTCTATGCATTATATTTTTGTGCCCTTTTATGTTTTGCAGTGACAGAAATTGAACCCAAGTTTCTCACATTTGACAGGGAAGTGTTCTACTATTCAGCCACATCCATGGCCCTTACATGTATAAAATTCTGATAAATTATATATCCTATAACCAAATATTTATACATTCTGACTATTTTTACCAATTATCTTCTACACTCCTACTCCTAGCAACCACCAATGTTTCATAAGTTTTGTTTTTATATTACACATAAGTGAGGTCATATGATATTTGTCATTATTTTACCTTTTAGTTAGCATTACACTCTTAAGTTTTTTTGTTTTGTTTTGGCTTTGGTTTTTGGGCCACACCCGGTGGTGCTCAGGGGTTACTCCTGGCTATCTGCTCAGAAATAGCTCCTGGCAGGCACGGGGGACCATATGGGACACCAGGATTCGAACCAACCACTTTGGTCCTGGATAGGCTGCTTGCAAGGCAAATGCCGCTGTGCTATCTCAAGTTTTATTAATATTGCTGCAAATGACAAAATTTACTTTTTGCTCAGACTGCATAATAATCTTCATTGATGTCAGAAACTATATCTATCTGTACTTGTATTTATCACTTATATATATGTATATATATATATACAATTAGGCCATTTTCTTATCTATATGTTGTGACTACTATTGCAATGTGAAAGAGATTAATATATTTCTTCAAGATTGCTTTGCACACTTACCCAAAATTTATGTGCAAGTACATATTGATATTGTTGTAGCATATGGTACCTTCTAGTTCTCTTTGTTCTTAATCCATTCTTTTGAAATCACTTCTATTAAAACATTTTAATCATTATTTTAACGATTTTGTTATAGCAGTAATGTAGCAAATGTTATGCTTTACTGTAATGATACATGTAAGTGATTAACACTTTAACATTTTCTAGTAATAGAGCATACTGAACTTGACTATGTGCTTATCTTTAGCAATGTGTGGTATATTTTTTCTTATTTATTTGCATTCTTTTATTGACCCTTAAGAACTTCCTTTAGCATTCCTTGAAAAAGGTCTAGTGGTGATTATACCGCAGTATTTAATTGCTTAGTAGACCTTATATCTTCACTTTTATTTCTAAAAGACAGGCTTCTTTTTTTTTTTTTTTTTTGGCCTTCATTTAATTTAATTTATCCTTTCAGATAGTTCACAAAACAAGCAAATGCAGTCAAAGAACGGATGGATAAAATTTTTTCTGGACAAAATCTCAAAAACATTGTTTAGTTATATAAATAGAATTAAAAAGGCAATAATCAGTGACAAAAATGGCTAAACAAAGAATTTTGCTTTTTCTAGTATTTTAATCAGTATATAAATCTAATGCAAATAGCCTCAAAAAAAGAAATATTTAACAGGTTTTACTCTAATTTTTAACAGGTTTTACTCTAATGTTTTTACTCTAATTTAAATTCAAGTGTTAAAGTTTGTCCAATAACTATAATGAGGAAATACCTGAATGTTACATTTGAAGTGGGGTGGCAATTTTCTCCCCAATATCAGTTTTAAACATTTGCATAATTCTTAAAACAGTAAAGCTACTAACGCCATAAACATTTTTTTTTATTTAAACACCTTGATTACATACATGATTGTGTTTGGGTTTCAGTCATGTAAAGAACACCCCCCATCACCAGTGCAACATTCCCATCACCAATGTCCCAAGTTTCCCTCCTCCCGACCCGACCCCAGCCTGTACTCTAAACAGGCTCTCCATTTCCCTCATACATTCTCATTATTAGGACAGTTCAAAATGTAGTTATTTCTCTAACTAAACTCATCACTCTTTGTGGTGAGCTTCCTGAGGTGAGCTGGAACTTCCAGCTCTTTTCTCTTTTGTGTCTGAAAATTATTATTGCAAGAATGTCTTTCATTTTTCTTAAAACCCATAGATGAGTGAGACCATTCTGCGTTTTTCTCTCTCTCTCTGACTTATTTCAGGCATCTTCAAGGAGGAAACTGCACTCTCCAAGCAAGTGAAAGCAGAGATTAACAGATGGGAATATATTAAACTGAGAAGCTTCTGTACCTCAAAGGAAATAGTGCCCAGGATACAAGAGCCACCCACTGAGTGGGAGAAACTATTCACCCAATACCCATCAGATAAGGGGCTAATCTCCAAAATATACAAGGCACTGACAGAACTTTACAAGAAAAAAACATCTAATCCCATAAAAAATGGGGAGAAGAAATGAACAGACACTTTGACAAAGAAGAAATACAAATGGCCAAAAGACACCTGAAAAAATGCTCCACATCACTAATCATCAGGGAGATGCAAATCAAAACAACTATGAGGTACCACCTCACACCACAGAGAATGGCACACATCACAAAGAATGAGAATAAACAGTGTTGGCGGGGATGTGGAGAGAAAGGAACTCTTATCCACTGCTGGTGGGAATGCCATCTAGTTCAACCTTTATGGAAAGCAATATGGAGATTCCTCCAAAAACTGGAAATCGAGCTCCCATACGATCCAGCTATACCACTCCTAGGAATATACCCTAGGAACATAAAAATACAATACAAAAACCCCTTCCTTACACCTATATTCATTGCAGCACTATTTACCATAGCAAGACTCTGGAAACAACCAAGATGCCCTTCAACAGACGAATGGCTAAAGAAACTGTGGTACATATACACAATGGAATATTATGCAGCTGTCAGGAGAGATGAAGTCATGAAATTTTCCTATACATGGATGTACACGGAATCTATTATGCTGAGTAAAAGACAGGCTTCTTAAGAATGACATTACTGGTTGAGATTATTTTCATTAAATATATTTCAAGTTTACTCTCATGCTATTTTTAAATTTTTCTTTGTGATGCCGGAGAGGTACAATATGCTTGCCTTGCATGCTGCTAATAGTCTTTCTATCCCAGCATCGCTTATAGTCCCCAAAGCATCACCGGGAGCTATCCGGGAGCACGGAGTCAGGAGTAATCACTCAACACTGCCAAATATGGACTTAAAATTAAAAATAAATAAAAAAGATTAAAAATTATCTTTTTGTCTTTAATATCTGAAAATAATTTTAATGTGCTACCATGTAATTTGTTTAAGGGCCCTTGTTTAATGTTGGTGATCTGTGAAATTATATTTTAAAATAATATTCTTAAGCATCATGATTCCAAAGATGTTTGTAGTTGGTTTTCAGTCATAAACAGAACACCCCCTTCACCAGTACAACATTCCCACTACCACTGCCCCCATTTCCTCCTCCCCACCTACTGCCTGTATTTGGGACAGGCATTAACATCATCATCATCATCATCATTATTATTATTATTAAGAACTCATTAACATTATCATGATATTCCTTAGTGTAGTTATTTCTCTAATTGCACTTACCACTCTTTGTGATAAGCTTCATAATATGACCCAGTCCTTCCAGCTCTCATCTCTATTGTCTCTGGTATTATAAGAGTAATGTCCTTTATTTTTCTGAAATCTAATAGATGAGTGAGACTATTCTGTGTCTATCTCTCTCCCTCTGAGTTATTTCACTCAGCATAATAATGTCCATGTCCATTCATCTATAGGAAAATTTCATAACTTCATCTCTCCTGGTGGCTGCATAATATTCCATTGTGTAGATGTACCACCATTTCTTTAGCCATTCATCTGTTGAAGGGCATCATGGTTGTTTCCAGATTTTTGCTTTTGTAAATAGCACTGCAATGAAGCTTCTGCACCTCAAAGGAAATAGTGACTAAGATACAAAAGCCACCCCCACAGAATGTGAGAAACTATTCACCCAATACCATCAGATAAGGGTCTAATATCTAAGATTTGCAAGGTGCTGAGAGAACTTAACAAGAAAATATCTAACCCCATCAAAAAATGTTGAGAAAGAAATGAACAGACACTTCCTAGAAGAAGAAATACAAATGGCCAAAAGGCACATAAAAAAAATGCTTCACATCACTAATCATCAGGGAGGTGCAAATCAAAACAACAGTGAAGTACCATTTCATGCCACAGAGACTGGTACACATCACAAAGAACAAGAACAATTAGTTCTCGGGGGATGTGGAAAGAAAGGAACTCTCATTCACTGCTAGTGGGAATGCCATCTAGTCCAGACTTTATGGAAAACAATATGGAGATCCTTCAAAAAATGGAAATTGAGTTTCCATATAATCCAACTCTACCACTCCAAGGGATATACTCTAGGAATACAAAAACACAATACATAAATGCTTTATGTATACCATGTAATTTTTATTTTGTTTTATTTTAATACTCATTTCTATCTCTAAATTTAGGGAGTTTTCAACTGCTATTGCTTTAAAAAATCTCTCCATCAAACTCTCCTGTTTTTTTTATGTATCCCAATAATGAGATAAAAAAGAAATATAGTAAAGGAACAATTACTCAAAGCTGTAATAAAGATTTTGGGGACTTGAGCACAGTGATAGGGCGTTTGCCTTGCACCAGCTGCCCCGGACGAACTTGTGATCAATCCCTGGCATCCCATTTGGTCCCCCAAACCAACAGCAATTTCTGAGTGCATGACCAGGAGTAACCCCTAAGCATTACTGAGTGTGACCCAACACTCCCTCACCAAAGATTTTGTCTTCCAAACTGAGTATAGTTGGTGAAGTAGAAGCCTCATTCTTCAATCCCAAGGGATTGAGAAGCAAAGGTCTGAAGCAAACACTGACACAATAAATAATTCACACAAGGTTGAAAATAATAAAATATGGTCAGGAAAATTCTACCACGAGCTTTCTACTCACTAGGAAAAGATACCAGAAAGCAAATAGACTAGTTGTGAAAACCAAAACTGCAAGCAGCTTCTCCCTGTGACTCAAGTCTTTATTCAGATGAGACCCAGTGGGTGGAGAATAGGTAAGGATAAGGAACCATTCCAGAGGTACTTCTAGTACATGAATGACAAACACAAGCAAACAAGAATTATCTTGGATAAAGTGAAAATCAGTTACTCCAACAACTTTCCTTATTAATTTTATAGAAAAATGAAGAAATATGAGGTAAAATATAGTAATTGGTGTCCAAACGTTCTATGCAAAAAGCAAGAGCCCATATCTAAAAGATAAAAATAAGATGGTAATTTTTTTTTGTTTTGAGAATGTTTATTCACACTATGCATGATCTAACCTATGAAGTTTTTTCAATCAGTTTTTCTTGTTTGTGAGAATCCTGCTTCTGACAAGTATAGTGGGACCAAGAGTTTCTTGGCAGGGTTGCTAACTGTGGAAACATCCTTTTCCTCAAATGAGGAAATTACCAGCAATACATTCATTATAAATTTTTACACAAATATGTGACTTAATTTTTTGTACCTGTTTATCCTCTATAAAGTTTCTTTCTACAGCTTTGTAGAACTCTACTTGAGGTAAACTTAAGAAGTTTAGTGAAAATGGGCACTGGAGCATTGGCACAGCAGTAGGGCCTTGCACATGGCTAACCTAGGCCTGATGATGGTTTGATTCCCTGACATCCTGTATGATCCCCCAAGCCAGGAGTGATTTCTGAGCGCATAGCCAGGAGTAGCTCCTGAAGGTTACCGGTGTGTCCCTCCCAAAAAAAGAAATTTAGTGAAAATAATGTTAAGGATAAAAGGTATGTCGGTGGCATTCCCCTTATTTTGTTTTCTAATGGTTGAGTTTTGAGGGTTCTGTGAGCTCTTTCAGTTATGCTTTGTTCTTACGAATTATAGGGCATACCAGTGATATATTTGATTTGCCATTTTTGCAAAATCAAATGTTTTACTGGTGTAGGTGGGATCATTTTCTGTTTTTATGAATTGTAGAATAATTGTAAACTAATAAAATTTGTAGCAAGAAGGTGCAAATAGCTTTAGCTCTTTCAGAACTCATTAAACTTGCCCATATAAAATGAACATAAATGTCAACAGCTACATAGAGATAGGGTTTCTTTGGAAAATTTTTTACAAGTTTAATATCCATTTGCCATAACTTATTTGTCTGCAAACCTCAGAGGTTGGCCTCAGCTACGTGTGTTCTTTAATGCAGCAAGTTGCTGCTGTTTCCAAGTCTTCAGGCTGAAATCTGAATCCACTCTGGAGCAAGCCATTGTCAAGACAGCATTGGGATTTCCCTGGTAGAAGTCCCATTCCTGACTCTGATGCAGAAAATTGTGCCAATTCCATAGATGAGGTTCAAGGTTCAGGGTTTAATGCACAATATCCAATCTACTGAAGCCTACGTCAAGTCTCTATGACAAATGTTTAGGATTAAAGGCCCCCTGAAATATAAAATTTATGAGTACTTATCCATATTATATAAAAACTTCTTTCTATACTTAAGATTTCCTCACTTTAATATGCATAAAGGAAACATAATATTACTGATGCATGTGGGTAAAAATAACAAGCTAAACAGTCCTTATGACCTGGTTCTAACATGAACTCAGAACCCAAGAAAAACTTATCTACTAGAATTCCTTACTAAACATGTCCAAAAAGGGGATGGGGAAAATTACCTCATCACAAAGAAATGCAAAGTAAGAATTATACTTATTACGAAAATACATCTGAAAAATGGTTCCCAGTAGTCATTGATCATGAAATGTCCTCAAGTTGGGGGTTTCTCAAAAACCAAAACAGTAGTGAGCAACTGTATATAGTAAAGAGAGGTGGAAACAAAGGGACCAACCACTGAGTGTAAAACAGCAATGGTGGCAGTGGCAGATTCTTCATGGACTGAGGCAAGGTGGCCTGGGAAGCTGTCTTTTTGGGGGGGGGTCTGGTTGGAAGCTGGTGGGGGTAGGGGAACACTCCACATCCTGAGGAGTTAGGAACTGAGGGTAAAAAGGGTTAAATAGGAAAAAACTAACAGATCCTGGGTGAGAAACAGAAAAGAGAAAAGGATTTGTAAAGTGGTAAGTGACAGGTTATATATAACAGGGGGAATAACTATATACAACATATACCAGGGGTGGCAAACAAGTCTGACACAAAGAGCCAAAATTTTAAACTGTGAGAGTCAGGGAGCCACACCACGCAGTGACCTGGCAAAATAGACACTCACACAAATGTATATAATTTTAACAATAATATATTAAACACATATTGCATTTGCCATTTTGAGTGAGGGTAAAAATCCTGTTAGCCACCCCTGAATACAGATATATCTATATTACAGATGGACATTAGACAGACATAGATGTAGCCAACACATATACTCATACACACACATATACAATGAGCATAGATCCATAGGTGGCAGTTACAAAGCTGACCCAAGTGGAATGGATCAGATCGCTTAAGAAATATAAAGCTGGCAAGGGAGATGAAAAGATTTTCTATTTTCTAGGCAAATCATCATTGGTGAGGGAAAAATTTTACTTAAGAAAGGCTTCCTGGGTTACATTTTGTATAGAGCATTCTTAAAACAACCATAATTTACAAGTCTAAAATACTAAGCAATATGTTATTGAGGCACTGTAAAAGGACCCTCCACCATGAAGTATTGTTTAATGGGTCTTTAACATCCAGGTTCCTTTCCTGAAAAGAAACTGAAATTATGAGTATTATAATATAATAGTAAACTAACTTGAATTGAAAATAAATTGCAATAACATACTAAATGGGTGAGCACTGAAGCTGGAGTCTATGGCATGCAGTTGCCTAATTTAATGTTATCTGTGCACATATACATTAGATATATTACAGGAATAATCAAATAAAAATAAATAGATTATACTGTCAAGACATTATCTTGAGCACTGTCTTTTGAACATAATATGATATTATCTAGCACTGCAATGAGAAACTAGGGTGACCACCTATATTTCCAAGAACCACTGTGAATAAAAAGATCAAGGAGGTATAATGGACATTTTAAAATTAAGACAATAAAACTTCTTATAGTGGGAATTGTAGTGGGAGTCAATGGCTTACTGAAGCAAATTTTGAACAGTCTGATTATGAGCACATAAAGAGGCAGTGAAAACCCCAAGGAAAAGGCTGACTATGTATGCTGAGTCAGTATCACATTACATTGGCCTTAAAACATGGAAGGGTGAGTGAATTAAAAGGTCAAGTACCACTTGCAGACTAGTAATTTGTAGACACTATTGTCATCACTGAGGATCCAGTAATAACGCCTTTTCCTGATGATAATCTGTCAATGTATAACACGGGAATAGCATCAGGAATGGGGGAAGAGCGAACTATTAAAGACATTACAAACCCTAGGCCTTTCCGGGGTGGGGAAGAGGGAGTATAGTGAGAGGATATCATTCCTGAAAAGTCTATTAAGGCTCTTTGAAGGGGCTCACTGAGAGGTAGTATGCATACTACTTCTTTTTTTTTTTTTTTGAATTTGCAAGAATATTACTTTAAGATCAAAACAACAAAAAATCTTCTCTAAGCCTTGCTTTGATAATAAGAAGGGCATTCAACTCTAAGTAGGGCACAAATGTGTGAGGTTGTTTGTTGTGTAAATAAATCTATTCTAATGGCCCTGTCAACTGAGCAATAACTCCTATTGGAGATAGAGAAATCATAAAAATTAATAGTCACATTTTTATCTTTAGGCGTGAACCTGGGAAGATAGTACTTTTGGAGCTAATCCATAAAGAAACCCAATTCCTTTATGGATTTTTGAGTTAAACACCTGTGGTTTTTTTAAGACTGAATTTCCTTCTAGGGTGCTAAATAAGTTGCTAAGTTCAGAGTTTGGAATCCCAAGGGATGGATGGATCTAATTTGTGTCACCTAAGAGTTTTGAAAATCATTGAGATTTCTTAGGTTTTTCTGATAAAATAGAGATCTTGGGGGGCATAATGTTGTATGCTCTAAAATGAAATCCAAATATTAAAATGGGGGCAATATCGGAATTTTTGTGGCTATTTTTAAGCCAGCAATTTAAGCAAGCAATTTTAAGCAAGCAATTGATGATGTATTCATACATACATTGTAATTCTGTCTGTAGAGCAGGAAAGCAAAATATCCATATAGTGAATAATATAAGCAAGGGGAAACTTTGAATGTGCAGAGTGTAAAACCACGTCGTCAAAATAATAACAAATTGTGGGTGAGTTTGCCAGGCCCTGAAATGCTTGCAGTGACTGCTCATAAATCAGATAATAGCCACTAGTTACCTGACCTCTTTTGAATAACAAAAACAAAAGAATTTCTGTCAGAAAATAATGTTTCAATGTGTGCCAATTTTAGCTGTTCGTGAACTAAGTTATTTAGTACCTCTAATTTTGTATTGTTTGTAGACTACTGGCGAATCCAATTGAAACATTTGATATTCATTCAATTGGAATAGATATTTGTTGTTAGACTTAATAGCCCCAATTAAAAGGCTAAATCTTTAAGCTTATAGGCTGGAGGAGGGTTGGGGGAGAAACTGGATTGTCTGAGTTGGTGTCTTGGGAGGGGATTGGGCAAGAATGTGGTACTCAGCACCCCATTTCTGTGCAAGACACATCACCAGAGGTTCCCCCCTCTGGAACACATCTCCCAAGGATATTGGAGCCACATATGTCAAAAATAATCAGCGTGTTGACCCTCTGGGCCTATGCATTTTAAAAGTCTTGAGCTCTGTCAGACAGATGAAGAACACAAAACACCACCTGTTCACTCCAAGCCATGTTATATATCTTGAAAGACCCAATTCTTTAGCCAGAGTTGTAAAAATATCACAGATACCTCTGCACTAGAATCTAACATGCCTTTAAATTTTTTGTCCTGAATTTCAATGTTTAACAATTGGTGTTCTTTAAGCTTAAAAGTAAAGGCTATTAAAGAGTTAACAAAGTCATCAAGATTTGTACTTCTGAATTCTCCTACCCTCAAGTGGTCTGATTGTACAGGCATAACATAAGGAAGTAAAATTTGGGCTATATTTTCACCTTTTTTAAAGTCAAAACTATGGGCATGGAAATAAGAACTATTATTTCTCCAAATAATAATGGTCAAAATCTATAATTCCAAGATGAACAGAAATACCTTTAAATGTCAGACTGCTTCTCCCCATTATAAAGCCCACAGATCCTAAAGGAATTGCCCCTTTTATTTCAGATATTAATTTTAAGTGCCCTGGGAAGGTATTATCATTTTTTTCAGGGCAGGGAAAATTCAGAGCATATCTACCTAAAATAGCAAGATTTAATGAGTCTACGGTTTTCAGTTTTCTTTTCCTGGGCTGGGAAGTTGAACTGTTGATGAAAAGATTCCCTGATTTTGTGGGGCTTGGCATGCATCCTGATCAAGTTTTCTGAGATTAGTTCTTGGCCTCTAGAGGTCAGGTCCTAGAGGAATCCTGAAATCTTAGCACAAATATCCCAGTTTGCCACAGTTTAAAGCATTTGACCTGAACTTGTGGGTCTGGGTTTGGACATCTTCCCCAGTTACTTGAGACATGATAAGATGAGAAAAGACTCTGGCACTGTGGAATTCTTTGCCACACCTTGGACAAAGCCTAGGTGGTCTCCATGGATAAGGTCCACCATTTGTTCTAACAAGAAAGCTGGATCCATTCTGGTTCTCTGGAGTTTGCCTCTGTACAGAGTAAGTCATTAAAGCCAACTCCCTAGGATTCATATGGGCCCTGAAACTGAATAAACCGAGTTTCTACACGCCTATAGTAATCCCATGACATCTTCTGTTTCTCTAAAGGAATGTAAAATAGACTGATAATCTTCATTGGCATTTTCAAAATCTAACATTTTTGTCAAGACCTGTTGTATATCCTTGCTTTTAGCCTGCCTCTGGATAGCATTTATCAGTTTCTCTAGAAATTATGTGTATGGCTAAGAAGCAGCCTGAAAGATTATTGAAAAACTGCCCTTAAATTCTGCATCTGCACCAACTTTCTCTCAAGCACACAATGCAAATGTTCTGTTCAGTTCCAAAAGATCACGAATTAAAGTCACTTACATATGGGGGTCCCTTCCTCTATTAAAAGTTCATAAGACAACTAAACACTGGCAACTATCCTTCCAGAATGACCTAGGTCATTAAGCTTAGTTTTAGTTCCATCAAAAAGCCACATATTCCACTATATGAGTTGGGGAGAATTTAGTCAGGTCTTAAAACAGTAATAAAGTCCTGGGGGTTTATCCACCTTCACTCTAGGTAGTAAGGAATTCAACACAAAACGGAGAAAGTGGACCATACTTACTACTAGCACACCATCTTAAATAGACCAAGAGTTTCCATGTTTAAACCCACATAGGTTGGAATTTGATTGTTTCCCTGATTGGAGGAAACCAGCCCTGAATGTGTTTTCCTCCCACACTCTCTATAGAGTTGCAGTGGAGGAGGAATAGGGGGATATTCTTATAGACCCGCTTTTGAACTCAGTGTTCAAGAGGGCTATTACAGTCTCATTTTCAGCAGTTGTTTCATCTGGTATATTAATCTCACCAACTGGCGATTCCTCTGGCCTGGTGCCAGTGGAGAGTGTTGAGGTATCAACCTCAGGTCTTTTGTCTTCAGCATGTGTCACTACTGGGAAAACATTTTTTTAAGTTGGAGGCACTTTGGAAAGCTTGACTTGTGCATCTTGCGTTGCATGGTACATATAAATTATAATGCCAATTAGGATCAATACCAGAATTACCACTATAACAATTTTTACTTTGATATATTTTATATTGATTCTTGTCATAAAGAAGATAGCAATGTATGTGAAGAAATGCCAGGGTCCCTCGACCCTAAACCAAGCCATTGTCATAACTTTAAACCGAATAGGTATTAGCATCTTTATCCAAGGCGGAGTTACCCACTTAACTATCCATAAAATCACCTCAGAGAATATCTCATCATTTGTTATTGTTGTCCCTGTTCTGGGTGCCAGGTGAAGCAGAAGCCTCATGCCACAATCCCCAGAGATTGAAGAACCAGGTTCTGGAAGCAAATGCCAACACAGGAAATAATCCACACATAATTGAAGAGAATAAAACAGATTTAGAAAATTTCCAATTTCAAGAAGGTCAGGTTGGGAGATGAAAAGGCGCCCAGAACCCACACACCACAAGAAAATCTCAAAAGACAATGGGGAAACCTATACTACCATCATAAGTATAAGACCTGTATTACACTACCTCTTTACCTGCTTTTCCCCAAATGCAAGATACTTTCTTGCATCACCTTGTTCTTTTAATTAATTTTTTACTTCATTTCTTAAAATTCTTTTTCTTGTCATATATATACGTGAGCACATATATTTTTATTTCTATTTTTATCTTTTTTGGGTGTGTGACCTGTTTTTGTTTTCTTCTCTCTCCACCCTCAAATGCACTGGCAATATAATGTAGCACCATTTCTCCCTGCAAAGGCACACTAAAAAAAGGGGGGAAATCTTACATATAAAAACGAGTTCTTATTTATTAGGGATAAGAACTCATACTTGTTTACAATACAGGGGTATCTCCCACCTTGAAAATATGTCACGTGGATCCAACTTAGACCCCAGGTGATTAGACACCAACCGTCCAGCCTTGAACCCTGGACCACAGACATAGAAAAGACACACTTCTTCACAACAGCCACAGGAAACAAATCCCAACCGGGACATCTTTAAAAGTGCTCAGATGCCAACAAGTGCCAGCCCCAATATGATACCCTGACAATGAAAGAAATGGGAACAACTTGACCTAAGAGCAAGTTATCTTACCTCACCAGCTAACGATAAGACAAAATCAGAAGACTTGTCACCTTTTGGTCTGTCCAAATGCCAAGATCGGGATTTACAGATGACTGGCTGACAGAACCATAGCCAGACTGTATGTATCCTGGGACCAATAAAAAGGCCTAGACTAGGGTGTGAGCTACGACCTGCATAACAACTATGATCCCTAGTTCCAGAGGTCTGTCTGAGACTATTGCAACGGAAGGGGACCTCTGAAAACATAACGGAAGATGCTATCCCAGGCCCCTTTCTAGGATCAGTGCAAAGACCAGGACCGCCAACCACAGAAGATAGATTAAAATGACACTGAGGGAACAGAACTTCTAGATCCACAAAGAAAGACATAATCATAAATTCAACTCCTTGACTCGTGCAGATACCGAGACCTCTAGATACAGAGGTCTGATGTTATCACCCAGGACGGAGCAGAAGTCTTCCATACATCACAAAAGCACCAAGGGGAGAGTAAATGAACCTGAAAGGAGTCTATAGTTAATCCCATGACAATATACTTCAAGGGTGGAGAAACCCTGTATCTCTTAGGCAAAGGAAATTCCTTTTTGAATGACCCCAATATTTACTGTGCATCTGCAGGAGGGGAAAAAAAAGCAGAAAACAATTTTTATTATTATTTACTTATGTATTTTTTGTTGATTTCATTGTTGTTGTTTGGCTATTGAAGTGGATGTCTCCATTTATATTCATTTATTTATTTATTTTCTTGTTTTCTTTTCTTATGTGCTCTGCCACATTTTTTTTATCTCAATACCATGGCTTTTATATGGTGTTTACCCTTTTGTTTTGTTTTGTTTTGTTTTGGAATGCTCACTGGATATTTTATTTGACAGTTCTTTATGTACTGTTGTGGTGTTTCACCTTCTTTTTCCCCTTCGTCTCTCAAACCAAAGATGAAAGCCTCTAGAAGGACTCCACCCATTTCCAGAGTACCTGATTCTTTTTTTCTTTTTTTCTCTTCTTTACTTTTTCTTTACTTTTCTCTTCTTCAAACAAAACTGCATAACTTGAACTATCTAGTCCCGCCTCACAATTGGGGGGGATAAGGGAGGTACCAAGACCAAACAGGTGTAAGACCACTAAGTAGTAAGCTAGGCACAGAGGGCACCACTTATTCTAGCAGCCCCCGGGGGTAAGGGAAGAGGATATGGGAAGAAGGACTGGAACAAGGTGGAGGGAGGACAATTCGGTGATGGGAATTCCCCTGATTTTATGTTAATATGTACCTAAAATATTATTGTCAATGATATGTAAGCCACTATGATTAAAATAAAAATTATATTTAATAAAAAAAGAAAATTTTCACCACAAACTTTCACTCACTGGCAAAAAGACAAATAGAATAGTTGTGTAAATCAAAACTACAAGCAGTTTCTCCCTGTGACCTGAGTACTGGGAAGAGATGGACAAGCCCCATTGATGGAGAACAGATTGGTATAAGGAACAATACAGAGGTACTTCCAATCCATGAGTGACAAACACAAGCAAAGAAGACTTATGATTAGAGTGAAAACCAGTTACTCCAACATTTGTGTAGGAGAGGTACTTGGTATTTTTTCTCTTTTATAGATACTTTAAATAACCTATCTTCTTGCTCACTAATTTTTTTAGTTGAGTTTGCTATTAAAACTATTCATTGAATTATTAATTCAATCACTGTATTCTTTAACTTTAGAAGTAGTTTGCATCTTTTAACAGGTTTTGTTCCTGTAGTTTTTGTTCATATGCATTTTTTCTAATTTTGTTGAATCATCCTTCTTGGTTCTTTAAAATTCATTGAAATTATTTATTTTTTGGCTCCAAGGCCCTACCATAATGGGTAATTATGGCCATAGTCAATGGTGCTTAAGTGTTATTTCTAGTAATATTTAAGGGACTTTGTGATGAGGAACCAAACCAAACCTCTCATATGCAAAAACCTCAGTACTAGTATCTTCACTAGTGAGGTAAGTTTAAGGTATTGTATCTGTTTGTAGACAGTTTAGCTTAAAATCGTAGGTCTTAATTAAGTAAGTTCAATTTCTCAAAGGTCAAGAGAAATGCCAGTTTTGGGGACTTTGTACTCCAACACAGTCAATTACTGAATTGGCTTCTGATTGAAGACAGCATACCTGATCTGTTATTTACAGCATCAATTTGGAACCAGTAGCTGAGCTTTGCAATTACCTCTGATAGGGTAAGGTCTAATATTGGGCTCTCTGAAGGTCTATTGTTGGCCACTTGATGGAATTTGTGCAGTTATAGATTGTTTTTTACAGTAAGAAGTGGCATAATTTTTTTTTTGTAATCAGGAAGTCAGCTCTGAGGCTGACCAAGGACACATACTGAGTAGTGTAGTGACATATTTGTGTTTATATTCTACTTCTGGTCAAAGTTTCTGATGGTGTTTACATGGTTTGATAATTGTCCATGACTATTTAGGGGTAGAGTCTATGTTCCCTTGTTGACATGAGCATTGTTCTTACTCTTTTTTACTGAGAGGAGTTACAAACTCTGATCTGAACTTGGACAACATCACTAACTTAGTCTCTTGGAGAGTTTGCAAGCTATATTAAGCATTTTGGTATAACCAATGATTTGCCTCAGTGGCTAAATAGAACCATAGACTGCATTCCATTCCAATTGTATCACAGAGTGACTTTAGAGGTATCTCAATTGAGGTATCTCAGTTGAAGTTTCAGGACTTTTTAAGGGTCAGAAGATAAACCGCCAAATTGGACAGCAGTACTGGATAGCATAGCTGTGCAAGAGGGACTCTAAGATGACAGTACAAGATAATCAAGTTTGTTTACTCTGATTCATGATAAGCAGAAATGGCAATTTAGTTCAGCAGTTTGGTGAAGATCTAAATTCTATCTCTAGTTCCACACTGCCTGGGTTAAAGATGAAACACTATAACCAATATGTTTTCTTAACTGAACTTATAAATTGATATAACTGCTAATGGAGCTGTAACTAAACAGGGCCACTGGCTTGACTGCTGATATTCTATGAGTAGAAAGATCATCTACCAAGATTTCATTGCTAATTGCTCTAATTCCTTTCTTTCCTTCTCTAAAACTATATAATCCTTAGTAGGAAAATATCACAGAGTCCCCTAGTGATTCATTGTGAGGCAATATTTGAACAGACCAATGAGATATTTCACAGTACTAAGGCTTCTGTATGCCCACTATAGATTCTTTTCTTTTCCTCAAAGGCTAAGGCCCAAGGAAACTTCTTCATTCAGTGCTGTTTTGGCTAGGAGAGTCACATGTGACCCATGTGGTCAGAGTGCAGCCTCCTATGCAATCATTCTTTTGTTGTCTTTATCTAAAGAGGTACTTAAGCCTCACCCTTGTTTTAAGGATTTCTAAAACAGTTCTTTGGGTTTTTTTTTTTTGTTTGGTTTGGTTTGTTTGTTTTTGTCTATGGATAGGATTGTTTGGTGCTCTTGTGAATATACTGAAATTAGTGGTGGCATACATAGGGATTTTGATCACATTAAACTGCCAATCTTCTTTGCAGCTGAAATGGACTGTGACCCTCACTAATAATGAATTTTTAGGATGTTACATGTTATCATGTGATATTTAAAAATTATGATTTATGGAGATGGAGACCTAATACAATTAAGTCATTTGCCTTTTATCCTACCAACTCCACTTTGATTCCCTGGAACTACATATTCTCTAGGCTCTGCAAGGTGTCAATTCTTAGTATTGAGCCAGGATGAGACCCAAAGCATAAAACCCACCCATCACCCTACCCCAAAATATAGGTGCCCACCCTTGAAATTTTGGTAGTCTGGAAAATTTTATATGCTAATAAAAATGATGACAATGATGAGCTATTCAAGATCACATGGCTAGCAAGTGGCAAAATCAACTACTCAACCTAAGGGACAACTTATTCCAAAGACCATGTTTTTAACATGCTTATCCATAGTGTTGATAAGCCTGATAATAAGCACTTAGGATCCACCACAAATCACATTTAATCTAATATATGCATATACATATATTTTCCTTATTAAGATATGAAAGATGTTTTAAATTTTTTCCTGAGAGGATTTCCAATTATAGTTCATATAATAATTAACCACAGGTAACTAATTTTAGAAAAAAATAAAATTCACTTTCTCATTTACACTAGTCATATTTCAAACACTCTTCAACTATTAGTGATTACTGGCTACTGTATTGAATAACACAGACACTACTGAGAATAGTTATATTAGGCAGTATTGCTTTAATCACTTAATTGGATATTTTATGCACGGAGATCTAGTAGTTAGCCTTTGGATATCTTCTCATTAAATACCTCTTTACATATAACACTTTTCTTCTTAAATATTTATCCACTTTAGCTAGAAAAAAGTTTAAATTTAGTCTTATATGTATTCATCTACTTGGTTTTGTTTTAAATGTACTTTTATTACTTTTTAAAAACTCTTGATTTACAAAGTTGTCTAGATTAGAGTTGTTTCTCGTATTCAATGTTCTTTTTTATTTTTAATAATATATTTATTTAAACACCTTGATTACAAACATGATTGTGATTAGGGTTCAGTCATGTAAAGAACACCCCCCTTTACCAGTGCAGCATTCCCACTACCAATGTCCCAAATCTCCCTCCACCCCACCCACCCCAATCTGTAGAGAGGCTTTCCAGTTCCCTCATTCATTCATATGGTTATGATAGTTCTCAGTGTAGTTATTTCTCTAACTGCACTCACCACTTTTTGTGGTGAGCTTCAGCCCTCTTCTCTTTGTCTCTGAGGATTGTTGCAAAAATGTCTTTCATTTTTCTCAAAACCCATAGATGAGTGAGACTATTCTGCGGCTGTTCAATGTTTTAACACCAGTTTTTATCACCAATGTAACATTCTCCTCTGACCCCAAGGTTTCCCACACCTTTCCAAGTCAGCCTCCATGGCTTGCACACATAATTTATTTTATATTATTGTATTAACTAAAGGCTAGTGAAATTATCAAAACAAAACAAAACAAAACCTCAGTGGGGCTGGAGCAATAGCACAGTTTTATGTCATTTGTTTGTATGCAGATAACCCAGGACAGAGCCAGATTCAATTTCTGGCATCTCATATGCTCCCCTAAGCCTGCTAGGAGCTATTTCTGAGCACAGAACCAAGAGTAACTCCTGAGCATCACCAGTTGTGGCCCCAAAACAAAACAAAACAAAATACTCAGTAGAAGAAGACTTGTAAAAATTATTATATCTTACAATGGGGTTATTAAGTTATTTTCTTAAGCTTTATATTAAGTTGGTAGTTGAGTATTTCATATTGTTACTTTTGTTTATTGAACCTAGTTGACTTCTATGCTACTTTCCCATTTGAATTTT
Source organism: Suncus etruscus (assembly GCF_024139225.1). Lineage (NCBI taxonomy): Eukaryota > Metazoa > Chordata > Mammalia > Eulipotyphla > Soricidae > Suncus > Suncus etruscus. The sequence continues at coordinate 21,815,708 of NC_064867.1, read as the reverse complement.
TGTACCCCTACTGACCTGTCACTACTGTGGAATGTGGAAGGAAGTGTTGCATCCATGATCATCTAGGATCTTTGGGATCTGTAGATCTAGGTTGAAGAGTTTACATGAAAGCTACTCTGGGATGTGGGTGTGGCTGCTAGGGGTTCTGGCAGTATAGGGTGAGAGGGTGGGTGACATCCCATGTCCATTCCAGAAAGACTCTAGAGTTTTGAGCCTCCGAACTGAGTGCCTGAATTTGGTGATTCTTCAGAAATTTGCCTTGAAGTAGTGAAGTTGGGTTGGCATCGTAGTAACTATGGAGAGTGGATTCAGCTTCTAGAACTTTGGGAGAATGCAGCGCAGCCAGTCCCCCTTCTGAGTTTTCAGCTAGAAGACTGGTGGATCCATGAATTTTAGCAGCTTGATTTGCATCTCTTCTAACATTTTTTCCTTGAGTATCTAATATTGTGTTGGCCCTGTGAAAAATCAATAAAATATAGTACTTTACTTTATACTAGTATCACATGGGTTAAAGCTGAAGAGAAACAGAAAAGCAAACAATTTTTTGTATAATCCAAAGCATAGTGGTATTAGAATAAGTGCTGAAAGATCAGGACATCAGGAAAACTGTAGATGATATTACTGTCACTGATGTGGGCCCAAGGGCTAGCTTTCTGCTTCTTTGGACAATAGGATTTCCCTTCAACAAATAACTTGAGGGGAATTACACAAATATTTCTGCCCACTTGGTAATTTGGCTTTCTTTTTATTGCTACTGAAATCTGCACCAAGTAGCTCTGTAGAACAACTGGTGAACTCTATCACAATGGCAGGTAGGCATTTCTTTTTTCTCCCATTCTGTTTTTACAACACAAGATTTTTATCTGGAAATCATCCCTGAGATGCAAGAAGCCAATACAAACAGTTTTAGATAAGATGGGCCTCCCACTTGTCCCCAATAAATCATTTGAAATTAAGAGCATTTCCATTTGGAGTCAAGGATCATGGGAATTTGCTAGAACATGGTATTTGCTAGAGGGCAAATACCAGGCTACAGGAGAGGATGCAAAAACAGGCCCACAGGCATGGTTGAGGCACCACACTGCCCTGCATTAAGATGCCACTTTTATTATAAAGGAGAGTGAGCAATCTTATCCAGACTCAGAGTGTGCTGGATTGTGGCTTTAAATAAATCATTCCAAGCTCAACATTTCCGTCTCCCTTGTCTAGTTAGAGTTGCAAAGGGGGAAATAAAATGGCAAAGTTGTGCCATTGGATTACCCCAAGGAACGATCTTAATATTTGACTTGCAAAGTCTGATTAATACTGCATAGGTAATGCTTTTTATGAAAGGCAGGGATAGTGTTCGGAGAAAGTCAAAGCCAATTACACATAAAAGGAATCTGACGAGTTCCTCCGTGGAATCAAAGAGTTGCAGTGAGTACCTAAGGATCCTGGAAACATTCCCTTGAGAAACAGCAGGGGGATCCTTATGAGCAGCAGGGGGAAAAGAATCTTCCATTTTTTTTTGGGGGGGGGCGGTACACTCAGGTGGGACTGAGTATCTCCTCCAGCAGATCACAGAGTCTGCTTCATATTTTAGTTGCCACCAATTCTGTGGCTCATTTACATATAAAGCATCTGGAATAAGCAAAACTAATTTGAATCTTCTTTTATAAAATGTTAGCTGGATTAAAGGATCAGGTAGCTGGTTCCCTTACAAGATTCACTGGAGGGAAGTCAGACAGAGAATGAGATAAAATCATTAGACCAGTCCCACACTGGCAACTGTTCTTGTGTAAACTCTGTCTCTAAAAAGGGCACACAGATCTGGCAGCTTCCTCTTTGCCCCATGGCACTTCTCAGTTGCATATTGAACAGGATTCTATAACTGAACTTACACCTGTGACACTCTTATCTTCCACAGAGTTCTTAGGTCCTCTGATCTTTGACCTCCATTCAGGGTGTGGGAACAAACATATAAGGTGTCCTACTTTGAACACCTGGGTCAGTTATTGCTACAGTTTCTATTGAATGGGGAGTCTTTCAATTTAAGGGGGGGTCCTCTGATTGCCTGAGATTATAGTGAAGGCTATATTCAGCTTTCAAAATATAATATTGAATTACAAATTAATACTGTGAAATATTTACATTCAGCAAAATAAGCCTTGATACCACTTATGTATCTAAAAGAGAACTTGTTTTTAAAGTTTATCTTGTTTATAAATTCATCCCCAAACACAGATCTAGAGCTGGAAGTTATCTGACGATTCTAAACCTGCTTTTTTTAAATAGAATAGGAAATTGAAATCCAAAGAAACAAGAGATGTCCACCAAGTCATATTACTAATTTGTGACTGAGTCAGGCTTAGATTTTAAAATTTCTTTCTCCTAGTTTATGGTCCTGTCATTTGTAACGTTATTTTGTTCATCTTCACTTAGCAAACAGTTATTGAGAAGTACCTAGGAGAAAGGATCACATGGAGGGGGGATTAGAAAAAGAAAGACTAAGACACAACCCTGTCTACCAAGATTTACAGCTAAATACAATTATTCACATAAATAAGTTTGAGTTGTGGTTGAAAAGAGATTATATATACTACCTGAGCCACAAAGATAGCTTAAGCAAGAGAACATGACTTCCATAAGTGATGTGAGGCCTCAGGTGGTTCCATATGCAACACTACAGAACTGACCCTGTTCTCTTGCTCCCCACCAGCATCACAAAGTATAATGAGTTATGTTCCTGGCAGCTTCTGGTACCAGCAAACCTGAGCAGCACCAATCACTGAACCCCTAGGCCCATATTACCAGATTGAGAATTGCTGTATAGACCCCGGAACTCCCACATTCTACTCAATGACCCTTATAAAAATAAATGAAAATATTATTGAGGTTCAGAAGGTAAAAAGGAAAGAGCCCTGGGGTTATAGAGAATTTAAAAGAATGAGGGTAATTTATTCATTTTCATTTTGGGGTTAGTTGCAACGTAGTTTCTACCAAGGAAACAAGGTCTTTCACCTTAGAGTAACAGAAAGGAAACATGATTTCTTTTTGTAAAAATATATTGTAAATTAGGTAGCTTGTTTATAATAATGTTAATTTTATGGCCTTGATGTACAATAACTGTAACTCATCATCACCAAAATGCCTGTTTTTTTTGGGGGGGGGGCACACCCATTTGTTTCAGGGGTGACTGCTGGTTCTGCACTAAGCACTTACTGTTGGGATGCTCAGGGAACTATATGGGATGCTGGGTATCAAATATAGGCTGACTTTGTGCAAGGCAAACACCCTACAGTCTGTTCTATCTCTCTGGCCCTAGTGTCTAGTGTTTTTAGGCTACTTTTAATCCACTCTTCATTCCCCACCTGCTTTCTTTTCCTCAACTTTATGTCCTCAATATTACTGTTTTTTCTTTGCTTAAAAAGAGTTTCTCCTTTTCTTATTAATGACATTGCAAGCCACAGAATCCCAATTAAGAATTGTTTTTCCTAAATAAACCTATGTCCTGATTTTCCCATGCTTGGAAATATGGGGCATGGTTTAGTAATGTCTGACCTTTTTTCATGTAGCTTTCCTTTTATTATACTTCATGGATCTTCACGATGGTTTCTCTGGCACTACTGAAAAAGTACTGCAAGCCCTCAAATACTGTGATTTTTCTTATAAATTGAGGGGTAAAAAAAGTTACATAGCACAGTCCAGTGTCTGTTCCTGCCTAGTGAGTTATCTGCTGGTACTCTGCTTTCCTATCACATCCCAGCACATGTTAACTTAGTATCTAAATTGTCCCTACATGAGTGATGGTGTGGAGTGTAAGTGTGTATTTTAATGGAGGGGTATAATATCTATGGTTCTATTCCTGTTCTGACCTGAGCTACAAGGTTAGACTTAGTAGTTTTCTGTGACCACCAACTCTAGTAATCAGTTTAGAAAACAATAAATGTGAATGAATGCAAATTTTTGTTTAATATTAGAAGATTTGGGGTATCATTATTTAGAAGTTTGTGAAGAAAAATAGAGTATAGGCACTGGACTTATAGATAATAATTGGTAAAATTGGTTACAGTATATGCATTGTTTTTCTAGAGGTTTCTTTTCTGAAACAGTTGTGCTTTTAAGTGAAGACTTACTAAAATATGCCTTGTAGAAAATTTATTCTGTATTTTTTCTGAGCATTATTTTAAAATAATGACTGGATACTGAGTGTTGTAAATTATTTTCTTCTGCACCTAGTGAGACTTGATCGATTTATTTTTATTTTACAGTTTGTGAATATAATAAAGTTATTTGATTGATTTTTGTATGTTAAATAAGTTGTACTTTTTACACAATTCTATGTATACTCTTTCCTTCTCCCATTCTTCCTCATTTCTTTTCTTTCTTTCATACTTCCTTCTTTCCTTCCATCTCCTCCTCTTTCTCCTTCTGAGGTCTTTCAGACTGTGTCATGTTTTAAACTTTCCTAAAATAGGAATATATATTTCCTAAATATAGGAATTCTAAGGAATGATATCTATGAGAATAGGGAAGAGAGAGATTCAGAGAGAGCAAGGGAGGAAAAGAGAAGCTGAATGGTAAAACAGAACTTCACAGGCCTGTTAGAGTTGTCTTAAAATGGATTTAATAAAGGGACTGGACATTTGTGCAAGGAAATAGACTAAACATTGACTCTGCTAATTTGAAGAGAAGATTTTTCTGTGATTCTAGTGTATTTTGATTTTGTATTTTCCATTCACGGAGCATTTAAGATATAGCAGTTCCGACACTATGTTTTCCTTCTCTATGAAATTATTAGAAATCTTGGGGCTGGAGTGTTAGTGCAATGGTTAGTGCAGTTGCCTTGCATGCAGCCTACCTGATTTAGAGTCTTGTCATTCCCATATAGTCCTCCTGATCACTGCCATGTGTGAGCCCTGAGATTAAAAACAGGAATAAGCCTTAGTCAATCCCAGAAATGGCCAAAAAAAGAAAGAAAAAATAAATTATTAGAAATCTTAATGTTGAGGCCGGAGAGATAGCATGGAGATAAGGTGTTTGCCTTGCATACAGAGGGTCAGTGGTTCAAATCCTGGCATCCCATATGGTCCTCTGATCCTGCCAGGAGTGATTTCTGAGTGTAGAGCCAGCAGTAAACCCTGAGCGCTGCTGTGTGTGACCCCCCCAAAAAAATCAAAACAAAAAGAAATCTTAATGCAATTGCTTGAAAATTTCTTGAATGGTGATGATAGGGTCTGGTCAAGTAGAAGATGAGCCTAACCTGTGCAATACTCAGAATTAATTTTCATACCACATGTTCTCCCAAACACCACCAGGCTTAAAGCATTGTACTTTAAAGCTGCATAGATGGATCAGTCAAGAATTCCCTATCAAAACAAAGCATAGCAGAGCAACAACAAAACTACACTCAAAAGCCCTATGGTAAAGTTTTCCTTACTCGTGAAGTTTCACTTATATAATTTTTACTGATGCAGTTGGCATTGATTCAGACATTCATGAGAAAAATACTACTATGTATTTTTTATTTCTAGATTTGCCAATCATGTAATTCAAAGAAAAACATTTTTTATGATGCCTGAATATCGCTATCTCTTGACTTAATCTGCTTCTTTTCCAAACTTAAAAATAAAAAACTGTTTCTCCCCCTACTTACATACTTTCCATGAATCTTAAAGACCAAAGTACAAATTGAAAGAAAATATACATGAGCTATTTATCTATCTATAAATCCCTATAGTTATATTCAAAAAACATCTGGTTGAATACACATTAATTTGCATTTGCTGTCTTGAGCATGGCACTTCAACATTCTATTTTGTACTTTCTGCTGTGTTTATATATCTGGTCGTGGCCACACCCAGATGTGCTAAGGGGTTATACCTGGCTCTGTGCTCTAGGATCAATTCTGACAGTGTTAGAGGCAACATGCCTTACAGAGTGGTAAAGGTGGGGGTTGGAATTGAGTAATGGTTGACTGTTAGGTAGGCAAGCACTTTACCTCCTATACTATCTCCTTGGTCTCTGTTTTGTATTTTTTCTGTAATAATTTTGCGTGTGTATTTTCTTGGTGTATGATTATGAAAATGCTTTATTTTCCCTGAACTGTGAAAGTAAGTTTGGGTAGGTAAATAGGTTAATTAACTTTTACATTTGGCCAAACAATTGTAAAAAATAAATTACTTTTATTTTGAAATGAAACACAGAAGCATTTTCAGTAGAAGGAACCAATTTGGACTATACTTTGTGTTACTTAGGGGCTACTCGGGTACTTACAGAACAAACTCACTGGTTATTCTCAGTGAATATTCTCAGGAGATCAGGATGGAATAGATATGAAGTCTGGGTCTCTGCAAGCAAACCATACACACTATATTTTATGCTTTACCTAGTCTTGTAAACAAATTTTATTACCTTCCAGAATATCTTCAAGAAACACATGTTGGGGCCAGAGTGATAGCACAGTGATCCTGGACAGACTTGGTTCGATCCCTGGCATCCCATATGATCCCCGAGCCAGGAGCAACTTCGGAGCACAGAGTCAGGAGTAATTGGGTGTTGCCCAACAACAACAACAACAACAACAACAACAACACATGTTGGCCATATGACAAGTCTAATTAAATTTTTTTCTATTTTAATATTTAGGGTTATATTTAATCTGCACTTTTTCAAATAGTAAAAACTTCAGATAGATTTTGAAAATTGCTTTATTAATATAGATTTATGTCCTAATAGGCTTTAGCCACTTTTCTAATTCCTGAGAAAAATGTAGAACATGAACCCTACTATCCCAGCATATAGTTTTCAGTAGATTTCAGAGAAAGAAAGAGAATGTTACTTAAAAGGGAAATATAGTAAATAATATGATCAGAATTGGCACTCTATTCCAGTTCTTCAAGTATTTTATGCCCTTTCATATTAATTTACGTTTAATTTACTTATAACTTGACAAAACAGCAAACTATCTGACTTGAGATACTGTGGTTTGAAAAAGTTTCACTACTGATAGGGCATATCTTATATCATAGAAAAAATAGAATTTAATAATCTTTTACTTTAAGGCATATTTCAGATTCTTGGATCCTTTCCCTTTTTAAAGAAAAACAATAAAAATCTATAATTAAAATTTATCATTTTTAACTAAGCATTACAGTCATGAAAAATAGCTAATTATTCACCCAGGGCAATATTGTGAAAATCAGATTCACTGATTAACAAATAAACTTACGAGATATTTCCGAAAGGTTTTCTCATAAACCTGCTAAGAATTCATTTAGCCCTGGAAACCCCTCAAGATCTGCCAGTTACTCGGAGGCCTCTATTATAATCCCCTTGAACACATTCTTAAAATCCTTCAGCTTGCATTGGTAGTTATCAAAATATATTTAAATATTTGTCAGGAAAATTAAAATATGAAAACTAATATAGCAATTTCCCCCAAACGCACAGTTTTCCGAGGAGATTTTGGTAATTCAGAAATATTTATAGGGAGAATAGTTAGTATTTAAATAATAGGGGCTTATTCTGATAGACTTTTATGACCATGTAAAAAAAAACAATAGATTATAAAAACTACAGTAATGTAATATATTGCAATATGTAATAAACATGGAAAATTAACCTGCATGAAATGCAGGTTATCTGAAAGACAGGAATGAGAACAAACTTACCCAGTTTTATGTAGAAAATTTATATTTGTAGGGGCCGGCGAGGTGGCACTAGAGGTAAGGTGTCTGTCTTGCAAGCACTAGCCAAGGAAGGACTGCAGTTCGATCCCCCAGCGTCCCATATGGTCCCCCAAGCCAGGGGCAATTTCTGAGCGCTTAGCTAGGAGTAACCCCTGAGCATCAAATGGGTGTGGCCCAAAAACAACAACAACAACAACAACAAAGAAAATTTATATTTGTAAATTAAGCATTTTCTGTAGTATTATTCACTTTCCTAAAAGTATTTTTAAATAACTATATTCCATTAGTGCTATGATAATCTGATAAATTCAGAGAAAAATCTAAGTTCATTATTTTAGGAATGCTAATATTATATAAATTAAATACACTGAATTTTTAAGCATTAATTTTTGGCAAAACTGGACATACATTTATATGTGAGCGCATATGTATGTATACATATAATAGAGCTGTGCAAATGACAGTTTTTGTCTTGTAATTCACCAGAGAAAATAACCTTGAGATTTTTATTTAAATTAGATAGCTATACTTTACACGGGGAAATTTGACTTCATAACAATTAATTTTTTTGGTTCTATTTTATTCTGTTTGTTTTGGGTGGAGCTAACCCAGTTGTGCTGAAAGTTTACTACAGGATCTGTGCTCAAAAATCACTCCTGGCAGGACTTAGGGGACCATATTGGATGCCAAGGATCAAACCTGGGTTAGCCACATGCCAGACAAATACCTAATCCACTGTACTATCTCTGCCATTATTTTTATTTTTTAAAACTGAAAAGATTCTTTTTAAAAATTATTTTATTTTTAAAAACTTTTGCTTATATTTTTAAAAACCGAAAAAATTCTATTGCAAATGTGCCTTTGAATAGAAGCAAAATGTGAAACAACGCAGATCTTGTTTTGCTACTCACATTGTTGTCTATGTTCCTATATTTTTTCTCTGATTACCAAAGATTTTTATTTGTTCTCAGTAAATCAGTTTGGTACAGGCAAACAGGGAGTTTGCTACTTGTATGCATGTACATACAGTGATGTGCTATTGTATATAGTTTTATTTTTCATGAATTTTGTGAATAATAAATGCTATAACTCTTTATTTATTCACTTGTAGCTTATGTTTGTAACGCTACAATATATCCTGATCATTTTCCATGTAGTTTTTATAAATCTACTGCAGTCAGTCCAAATGATACATAAAATTCCATTGTATAGTTATATTTTTTCCTATCATTTATTGAACATTTTTTTTCTTTTCTTAGTTTTCTTGCGATCTACCACAACAATGTTGCAGGAGACATCACCCCATATGTCTCTTTATGTACACATTCACGTGCTTTTGAGCAATAGATAATAAAAAATGAGATTCTTGACTCAAAGGAAATGTACTTAATTTTAATATTAATTCTGTTTTTAAGCTAAAAAATAAAAACATAGTTTTACTTATCTGAACTTGTCTAATAATATTTGAGTTTAAAGTTTTTTTTTTTGTTGTTGTTATTTTAATAGCAGGTAAAATTTTTATATGTGAACTATCTGGGTCACTTCTAGGTTCCACATATTGACCCCTAGTCCCTCTCACTTGAGTACCAGCAGCAATAATCCGTGAGCAGAGTCATGTGTGACCCTAAAAGAAAAGTTTTTAAATACAATGATTTACAAATCAATCAATAGTGGAGTTTCAGGTGTATATTTTCATAACTACCAAAACACCTCCAGAGTCTGCTTTCCTTCAACAGGCACCAAGTTTTTTTTTTTACCATTACCCAGTTTTTTAACAAACTCAAATTTGGTTGAGTTTTTGCAATTTTGTGTCACCACTGATACATACAAGACTTGTGATCAATGTCAAATTCGTTTTTGCAGTTATTTGTATTACAGATTGATTTTCTTCATATATAAAATATAAGTTCCCAAAGTGGTCTTTTCAGTTTATGTAATATTTAAGATGACTTATCCCATTTCAAGTTTATTTATTGAAATACAGTAGTTCCTTTAAATATATTTATGATTTTCATTAAGTATACTTTTATTTGATATATTTGGGGCATTAATTTTCAGTGTTGATTTTTAAATATATAATTACTACTCTAGTGATTGCTTTATAATAGTGTATATTTGAAACCATGATTTTCATATTTTTGTCCTTTAAGAGATTTTGTCTGTATCTACATACATAAAAATTTAAATTCATATTTTAGAATAATTATAATAAAGTCTGATTGATGATGTTTGATAATATTAATAACAATTGCTATTTTTCAATGTTGAATCTTCCCAGTAACATGAATATTTCCTTTTATTGAGAGCAATCACTAAACAACTTCTAGATTAATTTTTGATGTGTTATGTATGGTACTATTCAGATTGTCCTTAATTTTTGGAGTCAATTTGGAAATTTACTTTCTGTTATATCATCAATCTTAGCTGTTATTTTTCAACGTGAAGTGTTAGCCCTTATGTTTTTGTCCTATACTTTTTCTCTTGAACAAAAGCTGAGAATGTGTCTAGTTTACTTATTTCTTCATACAATAAATTTTTACTGTTGCTTTTTTTATTTCCCTATTTTACTTTTATTTTATCACTACTTCTAATCTTAGTCTGATATTTTTAATTTATTTAAATTTTAGCTTATTAATATTGTTTATGTCTTATACTCACTCATTAAATTATACATTTTCTCAGGTATTTCATAGTAGCATAATATAGCATAAAATATCTGGTAAATACAAATGAATATTGCCCTTTATTCTTAGCATTTTATACTCAGATTTATTTTTATATAATCTAAGACTTGCAGAAAGGTTAAAAAAAAACTCTCTGAAACGCTTTCTTAAGCCGAGAAAATTAGAAAACATGTTATAGGTAAAGGGAGCCCTGTTTATCACTAACAAAAATGAGTCATAAGTATGATAAAGCAGAAGAGTAAAATGAATCCTGTACTCTAGGAAAAAGCACTAAGAGCAATGGTATTCCTAAAGTAAAGAGTATACCTAGTTCTTGCTTTCTAAATAGCATTTCTCACCAAAGTAGCTAGGGCTCCTGTAAACAGAGCTTTTACAGATCAAATGCATAATATATATAAAACATAATCCTGAATATCACAGGGTGGGAAGTAATGTTTTAAAAATGGTAAGAGTTGTGTCAAAAAAGAATTGAGAACTGTCTCAAAGGGGTGACCACTAAATAAATTTAGAAAAATTTTGAGGTCAAAATAAAAAATGAACATAAAATATTAAATTCTACTTAAAAAAGAGAGTCCATGTATCCATATAGATACAAATAGGATAGGCAGGTAGATAAATAAGATAGGAGTCTTAAAAATAGAATGACTCTAATCATTTTTTTCTATCTGAATTTATTTTTTATTTAATCAGAATTCTTAGAATACTGAATTTTAAATTTCCAGTTGGATATGTTTAGATGAGTTTTGTGAGTGTGGTATTATAGTAAAAGATTTTTGGTTATTGCAATTAACTTCTAAATTTTTTTAAATTGTAGTCAATGGATTGGCCCAATAAATGCTTGCTTTGTTGAATATGTTGAACTATTATTTGTGACAAATGTATCCCAGTGTTGGTAAATATTTTTTCATCATAAACAATTATCTTATTAGAAACAGTGAAAGAAAGAGAGAAAAAGAAAAACATCTACCATAGAGCCATGTAGTGGGGCATAAGTATAAGGAAACAAACTATTATGGCCCCTGGTCAGTCATACGAGTATTACTTTAAGGGTGAAGAGGTCAGTTACCAGAAGCCTGCTCCTTGTAACTGCCACAGGATGGCAATTGGCCCAGGGAGTATATGAAGCCCTGGGCCTAAGTTCTGGGGGTGCAGGGAGACTGTTGCTGCAGCCCCTGCCAGATTGCTTCTGCTAGATGGTCATTGCCAAATTACAAGAGAAATTGTCGGGACCGGAGAGATAGCACAGCGGCGTTTGCCTTGCAAGCAGCCGATCCAGGACCAAAGGTGGTTGGTTCGAATCCCGGTGTCCCATAGGGTCCCCCGTGCCTGCCAGGAGCTATTTCTGAGCAGACAGCCAGGAGTAACCCCTGAGCACCGCCGGGTGTGACCTAAAAAAAAAAAAAAAAAAAAGAGAAATTGCTGGACTCCAGGCTCCTGCTTCCTTTTGCCTCCTCTCCTACTGCTCTGTGTCTAGTAGACAGGATAGTGGTGGGATGGAAACTGGGGACATTAATGGTAGGAAATGTACACTGGAAAAGTGATGGGTGTTGGACATTGTACAGCTAAAACTCAATTGTGAACAACTTTGTAATTGTACCTCATGGTGTTCAATTGAAAAGCTCATTTTTAAAGAAAACAATTATCTTATTAAAACAGATTCTCTCCTTTAAGTATAAAATTGCATGCAACTATTTATAAAATGTTGTCTGTGTGGATACTATACATAAAACCAAGAAGAGCATTTATCTTTGTCACCATAATAGAAGGAAAGGCAACTTTTGGCTTCTATAGTAATTTCACAAATTTATTAAATTCCAGGACCCACCCATCCTCTTTTACCCTATTTTCAGTTGGTAGCTTTCTCAGTTATGGCTATAATTTGTTTACAAGATATTTTTTCCACTTCCATCCTCATATAATTCTTTATAATAGAAAAAGGAAAAAACTGACCATTCTAAGACATTCCAATATTTATCTCAGGTATCTCAGTGGTCAGCACTATGATGTTATCATTTCACACCCTCAAATTTTTATGCTGCTGAGGAGAGAGGTTTCCGGTAGAAAGACAGATCAATTGCCAGAGTGTGACTGTTGATTGTAACTATCTGGTAGATGAAATAAAATCTTCTAGACATACATTTGCCCTAAAGATATACACAGAAGGCCAAGAGACATAAGAAAATGTTTTCATCAGGCACTTGTGCTGCCTAGTACCCAAGTACATGTTGTGCATATTTCCTCTCTGGAGATGTGTATTTTGTTACTTTTTTTGCATGCTCTGCTGCGTATCAGGGCTCTCACTGCCTTTGAAGAAGCCTGTATTCTCTCAGGAGCTTGTTATTCAATACTTCTCTCTGTCTCTCTCTGTCTCTCTGTCTCTCTGTCTCTCTCTCTCTCTCTCTCTGTCTGTCTGTCTCTCTCTGTCTCTCTCTGTCTCTGTCTCTCTCTCTGTCTCTCTCTGTCTCTCTGTCTCTCTTCCCTGCTTATTCTCTCCTTCCCCATCCTCAATACCCACAAATAAAATCTATTTTAACTTAAAAAAGAAGAAAAATATTTTCATCATTTATTATCACGGAACTGCAAATCAAAACAATGAATGAGATGTCAACTCACACCAGTAATAATGGTCTATAGGACCAGAAATAATCAGTGTTAGAAGAGATGTGGTGAAAAAAAGAACCTTAACCATTGTTGGTGGAAATTTTGTCTGGTTTAATCTATATGCAAAATAGTATGGACACTTCTCCAAAAAGTGAGAACAGAGTTTTCCTATGAGCGAGGAATTCCACTTCTTGGCATCAATTTCTAAATATCAAAACTCTAACTTAAAAAAAGATACCTACATACATTGCAGAACTATTTACAATAATCAAGATCCAGAAATATCCCAAATGCCCAACAACAGATGAATGGCATGTATCAGAATGGAATGCTACCCCATTATAGGAGGAGATAAAACTTGCCTTTTGCTATGATGTGGATGGAGTAATGCATTAGGGTAATGCAAAACAAAATAAGTCAGAGGGAGAAGAATACATTTAGGATGATCTCATTTTCATATAGTATACAGACAAAGTAAGGAAAATGACAAATATCTAATGATAATAAGTCCTTAGATTTTAACTACAGAAATGAGGTAATAGAATAATGGTGTTGGGGATAAAAATGGAAGACTGTTTTAGCTACTTTAGCTGTGGTGAAGATGTAATAACTCTACACCAGAAGCATAAACATTAATGCTATTGTAATAATGCTACTTCAAATACAATTTTTTAAAAATCTCCCAAGGACAATGTGCAGAGAGCAAATGATTCAATAACAATTAAGAAAAAATGAGTATAAGTAAAGAAGAATGGAAAAAGAAATGGAGGAAAACCATAGAAAGATTTTGGTTGATAAAAATCAAACAGATAACTTTGTAATTAATAGGAGTTGAGGAAAGTAGAAAAATGTTAAGAATTTTAAAGATTGCAAAAAATTGCAGAAATACCAGGTTACTGTTTTAGTTTTTTTAATTTCACTTTTTGAAAAAGAAAATAAGGATATGAATTTTAACTTCCTTATTTTCTTTTTCTGTCTAGAAAGCCATTGGCAAGACAGTACACATCCAAGCCATGTTAGTATGCAACCCAAACTCTGACAGGTCCTCATTAATTTTGCTGACATTATCCCTCATTATTTTTCTCTTTGATAATTTCCTCAGGAAACGTAAAATAAAAAAAGGCATAATAGAATTTTTGAAAAGGAAATCTAATTTTCCTGAATGAAATGCTGAGCCATTTCTTCCCCCCAAGAATGACCACTTTCATCCACAGGGCTGTGTCTAAACAGCAACTCTTGGGGCCAGGCAGAGGGCCCCATTCCTTGGCAGTATTCTGTTCTTTTCCTATATCACATTCCCTCAGTTCAACAGAAACAACAGCAAGAAGAAGAAAAAGGGAGGGGGTGGAAAAAGCCCTTATCTGCAGTTGTGATGAATAGACTTGATTGGGCTCTCACACAGCAGGCAGGTGATGGCCATTGCCAGGCTATTTCAGGACTAAACTTTCGACTGGCCACAGGTGTTTTTCCTTTTTTGGCTCTGCGGCCCTGCCATCATTAAGTTTGCCTGAAGCAGCAGACAGCTTCTGAGAGACCAAAAGATGGGGGGAGGCAGGGTGCAGAGACAATCCAGCTGACATTTAAGCAGGAAATGCAACCATCTGAATGTAAAGAAGATAAACCCTGTCTCTTCACAAACTGATCAGTCAGGGGAAATTGAGGTAAAATATGACAGATGCAGAGATTGGGGGGGGGATACCAGAGCATGGAACACTGAGACCACCAGTACTCACTTCTTGCCACATTATTATTTTCTCCTTACCTAGAAATCTCGAAAAAGAGGAAATGAAGTTCAAGGATATCACTAGAAATTTATTTGCTAGATGTGTCATTTTTATCTTTATCCAATGTCAGAATTCATTTTCCATATCTATGCAACCTAACAATGCAAAAAATATAGTTATTACAGTAAACTTTGAATGGTTTCTAAATAGATTATGTTAACTATATGATTCAAATGACTCAATATGATGTGTGATTCTAGAATACTGAAAAAGGTATCCTGTTTGGTCTTCCCTACTCTGACCTCCAGCAATTTATCACTGACCAATTGGTATTCTAAATTTCTTAACATGATGCAAATAGGTTAAACTTGACGTATTAAAACATAGGAAATGGGTGTTGTACCAATTCCCCACAGCTGCTGCCAAGTAAACCATTCAACACCATGCAAAACCATTCAACTTCACTGCTTCATACTAATCTTTGCAGAAAGGCCAAGCTGATGAAATAGTACAGTAGTTTTTAGGGAGAGAACATGGGTTTTTCTCAGATTGGGGATGGATAGCCTTCCCAACCCATACTACAGGGAGTTTTCATGGCTATACCACCATGTAAACACAGATCCAGTTTTACAATTTCACTACTGATCTTGGAAGAGATGCAAGCCAAGCCAACCTGCTGAAACTTTTTGGCTCAATTCTACAGATCCTGGAGTTTCTAGAGCATAACACCTCCAAATTTCATAATATTGACAACCCAGTAAGAACACACCAAATTAGATGGAAAAGTAGTATAGAAACCAACTAAGTTCAATAAACAAAAGCAATAACACAGAGGTTCAACTTACAACAAACAACATAGTAAACTCTCAATGACTTAGTGAGCCCATTATAAAGTTTCTATTACTGAAATGTTTTTTAGCCACTTTGTTTTAACAAAGCAACATAAAAGAAACCATTTTGTGGGGCCTGAGTGGTGGCACAAGCGGTAAGGCATCTTCCTTGCCCGCACTAGTCTAGGATGGACCGTGGTTTGATCCTCCAGTGTCCCATATGGTCCCCCAAGAAAGGAGCTATTTTTGAGCACAGATCCAGGAGTAACTCCTGAGCATCACCGGGTGTGGCCCAAAAACCAAAAAAGAAAAAAAAAAGAGAGAAGTTATTATGTACCTAATAAGGGGGCAGGCCTGTAAGGTGGGTGAGAAACTTAGAACAATAGTGGAGAGAAAGTCAGACAGGTGATGGGATTGATGTTGGACATTGAATACCTCCAAAAAATTGTATTGTGAACAACTTTGCATACCACAGTATTTACATAAAATTGGAAAGAAATCGGAAAGTTATGAGGCCAAAGAGATAGCATAGCAGTAGGAAACTTGCCTTGCACATGGCTGGCCTGGATTTAATTCCTGGCATCCCATATGGTCCCCTGGCCTGCCAGGGGTAATTTCTGAGTGAGAAGCCAGGAGTAACCAAAACAAAAAAAAAATAAAAAGAAAGAAGAAAGAAAGAAATTTGAAAGTAATACATTAATTTAAATTTACAGTAAAATATAAATGAGTGACATCCTGGCCTGAAATCATTTTGATAACAGGGCTATCACTAGAGCTAGACAGGACAAGATGAAATGGTGAAAAGGCCTATTGTGAAGGCAGTAATCACTAAGAATTTTACTTGAATCTCGACTTTTTTGTGATGAATTTATAAACTTGTCTCAAGTACAATCTCAGTATATATAATATATATGTATATATATATGCAAAATGCACATCTCATTTATCCAAATGAAGATTTTGAATTTAGAAGGGGAAACTTGTTTGAAATAAAATAAAACACATTGATTGTATAATTCTTAAATATAACTTCAATATATAGTTTCATAGACTTTAATATAGTGACCACCGCCTTATTTTCTTGTTTTAGGTTTTGCTTTTTATTTATTAGTTTTGGTTTAAAAACATTTGGGATCACATTGGGCTGTACTCATGGCTTATTCCTGAGCTTTGCATTCTTTGGGTTCACTCCTGTCAGTGATTAGAGGATCATATGTGGGGCTGGAGAGTGAACCCAGGATCAATAGCAGAAAAGGCAAGTACCTTAAACTCTGTACTCTCTCTGGCCTAATTTTTTGCTTTTTAAACAGAGAAGACAGATTCTTCCCAGTTATCAAAAGCCTATATCTATAGAATATGGGACAAACATTCTTATATAAAATACAAATATTTATAAATTTTCATGAAATATCAATCACTTACTTTGTGATTGAAATGTGTTTCTAATAAAATTAGAAAACATTATCCACTATAATAATTTTATACTTTGAAGCAAGGTAGGAAGGGGAGTGATGAAATGAAGCCATAAAATACTAGAAACAAATACTTTTAAAAATCATCCCAGCATCATCAGCAGCACTGCAAAAGTTAGAACGGAGAGATTTGTTTTCCAGGACCTTGTTTTGATCTGCTGGATGGTCTTCTCTTTTAGTAATTAGACAAAACCACCCATGTAGCTCTAGAGAAAGGGTACATTTTTTTTCATCAAGTGAGCCAGGAATGTTCTGGCAGCCACTTTATAAATTATTACCAAGGCTTTTAATTACTAGGTTACCCACTTCTATGTCATCCCAATGGCGAATAGATTTTAAATCACACATTAGTGCTCTTACAGAGGTGTAGGTAGATATTTACATGACAACATATATTTTCAAGTATTACTTTCATAACAGAGGTTTATCCCCAAGGGAGCTCCTACATGGTCAATGTTCAGTCTACTCAGAAGCTACTTAAGAGCCTCTACATATAGAATCCAAAAAGGCTTTGCTCAAATAGAATCATTTAAGGATGCTCTAAGCCTGAAAGCTGACCCACTGTAGAAGGTGTGAAAAACAATGTCTGTATGGGCATATAAATCATTTCTTGAGGAGCTAATAGTGATAAACAGTCATTGACTTTGAGTTTCATCCCAGAATATGTATACTGTGCTAATGGATAATGGAGGAAGATTAGACAATTCAAGTGTGCATTCCAATGGGCATACATAGAGGGTTGGCCTATTATGAGACAATGTTCTAGTATTTGTAGTTTGTCTTTATGATACTTTCAGGGATAGACAAGACAGGCATACTTTTGAAACTTAAATTCCCATATAAATAATTATGAATCACAGGTTATAATATAATCCTTTAAGATGGACTAAGTACAGAACAAAAAAAATTTTAAAGCATGATCTTAAGTCAACTGTCTTTAAAAAATAAAACCATGGCAAATGGAAATACAAAATAAATATCTGTTCATTTCTTATCCTGCAATAAGATAGCAATGGTGGCAATCTTTTTATGTGTTAATAGAATGAAACTTAAAATTATGGCAAATTAAATGTACTTATTAAAGAAATCTGGTGAAACTTGTGTTGTTTAAGAAAGTGTATTTCTGGGGCCGGAGAGATAGCATGGATGTAAGGCGTTTGCCTTTCATGCAGAAGGTCATCAGTTTGAATTCCAGCGTCCCATATGGTCCCCCGTGCCTGCCAGGAGCAATTTCTGAGCATGGAGCCAGGAATAACCCCTGAGCACTGCCGGGTGTGACCCAAAAACCACCAAAAAAAAAAAAAAAAAAAAAAAAGAAAGTGTATTTCTCCCAGTATAGTGGGAGCATTTAAAGGCCCCAGGGTAAATTGTTGCCACAAGTATAATCAAGAGTGTTGGATAAAATTCTATAGAAGATGGGGAAAAGGTGGAATTAGAGAAGAAGCAAAGGTGTTATTCAAAGTCAAGGGCAATCAAGGAAGGCTTCTTTATAGCAGTGAGATGAGACAATAGCTTAAAAAATAGGTAGTATTTAAATATATAAATAGGAAAGATGGAGGAATTCTAGATAAAGAAATCAATGCAATCAAACTTGGAGTACTAGGATGAAAAACAAACAAATGCTGAAGCTTAATTTTTAATTATTATTAATAATCAATGCAACATTAAATTTGTTTAGGATACCTCGCAAAGTGTATCTGGTTGTAAGAATATTTTTTATTCCTTGACATGCAAGATTACTGTCTTAAGACAGAGCAGACTCTACAGAGCAACTGAACTCATTATGAAAAGAAAAGTTAGTGTTTGCTTGGGTACAGGGTGATTGAGATGATGGCTCATACATCCCAAAAAAATGTGTTTGGAAGTAAATTTGTTTAACATTTGAAATGGCCTATTTCCTAGCGATTGTTGGATAAACTTTTGAACTCTAGATCTTATATAATTACTGCTCATTTCCAGAAAGACATGTATGATTTCTGCTGACTTTTTTTGGACCAAGTGCTACATTCAGACTAACTTGTATTTATTTTTTCAGGTTCATCCAGCAAAGCTATCACCTCCATTTTAATTTTTTCAACTTCCTTATTATGCTGTTTATATCACTTACTAGCTACTAATATCACCTTTATCTAGACTGTTCTATCCTCTAACCCTTTTGCCCAATAATATATGGCAAGTTCTCAAATAACATTGTTGATTTGCTGAGGGAAACTGAAAATAAAGAACAAGTGAATAAAGAAATATATTTTATGTATTATAATGTTTAATATTTTGAGTCATACATACTTATTGGTTCTTACATAAATAGAATATGTGTATATAATTGCTTTCTAGAAAGCACTGTTGATTTGACTAAGTTTTCTTAATAAACTAGATATTCACAAGGTCCATATCAACTGTCAACCCACCGATCCTGTCCTACAATGAACCTAAGAATCACAGAGTCAATGTGTGAATCCACTCAGTTCAACCAGCAAAAGTACCAGTTTAGGAGGCTTGGGACTTTGTTGTGTGTGTACGTGGAGAGGAGAGGAAGGCGGGAACAACAGCTGATTTGTACAGTATCATGCCCATTGTTTCAGAAACATTTCTAATTATCACAGTCAATTAATTCTCCTTCTAGAATTTATTTCCTCAACCCCATTTTCTTCCCCTTTGGTTTTTGTGACCATTATGATTCTTGTTGTCTTCTCAAATCTTCAATAATGCTGACGGGCTACAATTTCCTCCTCCAGTTTTTGAGTATCAATTTTTTACAGTAACCTATAAACTACCTCGTTAATCAGATAGTGTAAAATCCAATTAGAGACATTAGAATCCAGAAATACAAGTGTTAAGGAATGTATTTCTTGATTGACAAGGAAGCCAAATAGACACATCTATTTAGAATCTTTGCAACAATTAGCTGCCTTAGTTTCATTTATTGTGACATAAAAAATCTGGTTTATTGAGAGCTCTATTGAAGAAGATTTCTATGATATGCACCATGAGAAAATATCTTCAAACTAAAATGATTGTTTTGCTGTAATAAATTGAACCATGTGTACACTATGTTATTCAATCTTTTTTCTTCAAGGCATAAATTGATATTAAAGAACATTTAAGTCATAACACATGGTTATCCAGGCATGAACGAGGCAATAACCCATATAAGTTGTCAAGGTGAAGCCAAAGCATTTATTAGAGGTTTGTGTTGTTTTTGAAAAGTGCATGGTTGGATAAACATGGATTAGTGCTATTATGCTGCTACGATGACTCAAGTGTGTTTTTACAGTGTCAGTAATTTTTATGTTTAAAAATCACTGGTGCAGTATATTAGCTATAATTTATGTTTATCATCTTGTGTACTCTAATAGGTTTCAACAAACCATTTAACACTTCAGCTTGTGCATATACATTACTTAATAGGTATTTATCTTAAAAAAAGAGATACTTAACGGGACTTTCAAAGCTTGCAACTGCATGCTAAGAGAGAATACTGCAGTGTGTCACATTAACTTTCTTTTCCTGTTTGCAGTTAACTTTGAACATTCTGGCCACTCACTTCTTTGTTTAATGTGCCTCTGAATATCATAAGAAGAATGTAATCGGTTAGTGTCCTTGTCAGCAGGAATGGCATCAAGTTCTCCCAATAGTGTGTCCGTCACACTTGCTAAGTAGGGTCGCCACACAATATAGCCAACACAGCTGAAAATATGACAAAGGTCCAGCAGTCGGTTGCCACAGAGGGGTGTCCTTTAAGAAAGCAATAGTATACTTCTAACCATCACTGTATTTTTGAGATGTCTCTTGGTTTATGTGACCTAGACTTTTGTCTTAAGTGTCTGAAACAACTCTAGAGACAAAATATTATCGGAGGAGGGAATGGAGTAGTCTATTGAGACCTCCTAGTCACAAGGGGTTTGTTGTAGCAACACAAGAAGAGACTTCATTTATCATGACAATATTGATTCTTCCAAATAATGCTATGCTTATTGTTTTTGCTGCAATAATGACCCATTTTTCTTTTGAGTGTTCCAGGTAGATGAATTACCAGTGTTTAGTCTTTTCACATAAGAGATTGATTCACCTTTTAAATGTTCCCAGAGTTGGTAATACAATTTTTGTCTTTTTACAAAATTAAGTAATTTTTGGCTTACAGATAGTCACGAGAAAGATAGGTTTGGAAGCAAAATAGTAATGAACCTCTACTCACCACTTACTCTTTTGTATAATGGCTGCATAAGAGTTTGCTTGAAATTCTAAAACTATGAATATACTAATCTCAATAATAAATTTTTAGAAAGGACTATAAATTCTCTAAGGTCAGTGAAGCACATCAGTTGGCTGCATTGGCAAACAAGGAATATTTAAAACCCATTCGTGAAATATAACCAAGATGGGCTGTTTAGTACTGGCAACTGTCTTTTCCACTATGAAACTAGTGGTTACACTGACATAAAAAAGACATTCTATCTTAGTGATCTTTCCAGTATTATCGTTCTCTGCTAACTGAATCTAAATTGTTTCTACATACTTTAAACTTCACTATTATCAGAATGACATCAACTTATATTGAACTCCATGGATAATTAATATGAAAATGCATGAGGAATGTGTTTTCAATGAAGAACATTTGATGGAAAAACTCATTACCATTTTGAATGAATGGTAACATAGATTCAGCAGATAATGGTCTAGCTCAAAACATCCAACAGAACTTAGTAGAACAATGTAGAACTTTTTGGATGGCTGCATATTCTATATCTGAGCTATCTAATATAGTAGCCACCTATCATGTTTGAGCACTTGAAACCTAGTGCAAATGAACAACTGAATTTTTTCTTCTTTGTTTTTACTTGCAACCATTGTTTTTATAAAGTTCTTCATAGTTAAGGTTTAGGCGTACAATGTATCAGGGCCAATCTCATCACCAGTGTCAACCTCCTTCCAGCAATGCTCCCAGAATGCATCCCAACTACCACTCCCTCTCCTCCAGACTGCTCATCTAACAGGCCCATTTTCAGTTTTGATTGTTAAAGTTTGGGTCTCTTGATTTCATTGTTGCTGACTTTGGCTTGAATATTTAGTTTGGCTTTTTTTTTAACACCACTAATGCACCTTAGCAGGAATTGAATTTTTAATGTTATTTGAGTTAGTGTAGATAGCACTAACTAGTGGATACCATGTTCTATAATGTAGTAAAGCTAATTCTCTTACTAACTTGAAAAATGCACGAAGAACTTTTTTGGTGAGAATAATATTAGCTAAGATAATCAAACGATAATGATAAGAGGTAGGAACCCTCTTTTTTTTACTTTGAAGAATATAAAGTAGAATACCCACACAAATTTAATTGCTTTCCTCTCAGCAAATCATAATGCCATTCCTGGGTACAAAAGTTTTTCCCCAATTTGTTCAGTTAACTTTTCACTCACATTAAATATCTAATGAATCATCAAGTTCTGTCCTTCTTATGTACGGCAGGTAATTTATACTAGTTTTCTCTCTCTGTCTTTCTCTCTGTCTTCTTGATTATATCCTTTGTTTATCTCTTTTCTGCCCAGAATCTTTATTATATTTTCATTGTAGTTACCTTCTTGAGCATAGTTTTCCTCTCTTTCTAGTTATGTCTCTGTAAGGACCAAGGTCATGAAACTCACATGCTTATAATTCAGCAAAGTTATGAGGAACTGGATATGTTTTTATGAAGCTGATATGTTGAGATCCTAGTCTTTATTGTGAAAGTATTAACAGAAATGGTTTAGGGAGACAATTAAGTCACAAAGATAGATAATATAAATTATAATAGTGCCTTTATAAGAATACAAGAGATCTTCCATTCTCTATCTCTGCTCTCTTCCATGTGAAAATATGACAGATGTCTAAAAAAAAGGAAGCAAATCTTTGGATACTAGCATGTTGTTACTGAAATTCTAAGCCTCAACAACTGTGGCAAATGATATTTTTTATTTAATTGAAGAGCAGCCTAAGTCAAAGGACTTCTTTTCCCTATTAATTATTTCCCAAGTTCATTGTCACAAACTTATAACACTTCTTAATCTCTCCTTTCCTGCCATTCAAGCTTGTATAACCCCTTTTATAAACCACTGATGCTCCAGTTCTTACTAAGTTAGGCCTCCCTTTTATGCTGCTTATTTTTCTTTCTTTTGGATATATTTTTAGTTGAATAAATTTTATCATTGACTTTCTATAAGATTCACAAGGTTGTTCATGAGTAAGTTTCAGTCAGACAATGTCCAACACTCATCCTTTCACTAGTGCACTTTTCCACCACCAATGTCCCCAGTTTCCCTCCCATTCTTCTCCTTGCCTAACTCTATTGCAGATATTTTTGGTCTCTCTAGCTCTATCACTCTCTCTTCCTCCCTTCCTTTTTTCCTTTGAGACACTCTGTACATGTTGTTACTGAAGGGGTATCATGCACATCAGTTTACCTCATTTCAACACCCAGTACTTGTCCAGAATGATCTTTTTCAACTATCACATTATAGTGGTCTCTGCTCTGTCCTCAATATACTCTCCTTCACTTTGTAGCAAGCTTCCTATGATGTCTAATCCTCCTTACCCTCATTTCTATTATCTTTATTATTACCATAAAATATTTTTTCTTATCCCACAAATGAGTACCATCATTCAATGTCAAACCCTCACCATATGACTCATTTCACTCAGCATAATAGTCTCCATATCAATCTACATATAAACACATTTCATAACTTTTTAACAGCTGCATAGTATTCCACTGTGTAAATGTACCATGATTTCTTTATCCACTCATCTGTTTTTGGACACTGAGATTGTTTCCAGATTCTGGCAACTATGAATAGTGCTGCTACAAACATAGGAATGCCTATATCTTTTCTGCACTATGTTTCAGGAACCTTAGGGTATATTTCCAGGTGTGGTAATCCTAGATCATATGGGAGCTCAACTTCTAGTTTTTGAAGACTGGCCATATTGTTTTTCAAAAAGATTGGGCCATTGACATTTCCACCCCTAGTGAATGAGTCCCATTCTCCCGCATCTGCACCAGCACACGTCATTCTTAATCTTCTTGATGTGTGTCACACTCTGTGGTGTGAGATGACTTCTCTATGTTCTTTTGATTTGCATCTCCCTGATGATTAGTGATGTGGCACAATTCTTATGTGACTTTTGGCCATTTCTTCATTGGCAAAGTTTCTCTTTATATCTTCTCCCAATTTATTGATGAGGTTAGGATGTTTTTTTCTTGCTAAGCTCTATTATAGACATATATTAGATATATATATATATATATATATATTGATAGATATAAATTTCTTATCAGATAGGCATTGGATAAATTGTTTATCCCATTCTGTAGGCAGATGTATCATGGTCACCACTTTCTTTGAGATGCATAATCTTCTTGATTTTTATGTAGTGCATTTGTTTATTTTTGCTTCTATTTGCTCGATCAGTGGTGTTTCATCCTTGAAGATGCCTTTTACTTCAATGTCATGGAGAATACTGCCTACATTTCCCTTTATCTTATGATTTCAGGTCTTACATCAAGGTCATTATTTGTTGATAGAATAGCCATGGATTTGTGCACATAGTTTTGTAGCCTACCAATTTACTATACAAATCTACTGTTTTTAGAAACTTTTTTGTGGTGGATCATTAGAATTTTCTAACTATAGTATCATGTGACCTTCAAGTAGTGAGAACTTTACTTTTTCCCTTCTTATCTGGATTTATCTGATATCTTTTTTCTAGCCTAATTACTATGGAAAGTTCTTCCAGTGCTATAGTGCATAGAAGTAATGAAAGTGGTCAAATTTCTTTTGTGCTAGATCTTGGAAGGAGGGTTTTAATGCCCCTCCATTAAGTATAATGTTTTCAGAGTACCATGATTAAGTGCTGTTAATCCAAGCTGGGTTGGTTAAGTGCAAGAGAAGCAACTTACCTATTGTACTATTACTGCAGCTCCAAGATTGTTGGCTTATTGTTTTTGATTTTGTGAGTGCTTACATGGCTTGGAAATGATGGTGTTATGTATGCCATTATTTTGGTGTTCACTGTATGCAATTTTTTCTCCCATTCAGTAGAGTATTTTTTAATTTTAACTTGAGTTTCTTTTCATAAAGCAAGACTTTTTATTTTATGTTATCTCATTTGCTTTTTTGCTGCATTTATCAATGAAATTAAATTATTAAAGACCTTACTGTGGTCCTTACCCTGGAGAATTTTAACAACGTTTATATACTTTAATATGCAAAGGAAGAATAATAAGAAAATGAGGAAAACATGGAAAGAGAAGGTCCAGAAATTTTGAACATGAAATATTTGCTGTTATTGTAAAAATTCTGTGGCTACCCTCAGGATTTTCTCATCACTAACATCATACCAAAAGAACATTGTAACCATATAAAATGAAAATAATGCATAAATATAAAGTATGTAGTTTTTTTGTTTTGGGGGGGAGGTTAGTTTTGGGGCCACACTGGTGATGTTCAGGAGTTACTCCTGGCTATGTGTTCAGAAGTTGCTTCTCGCTTGGGGATCATACGGGACACAGGGATTCGAACCACCATCCATCCTGGATTGGCTGCGTGCAAGGAAAATGCCCTACTGCTGTGCTATCAATCCAGCCCCAAACTATGTAGTTTTAATCTATGATGTCAAGAACTATTTTTTAAAAGTCCAAGTTATTAATACAATTTGCCTACTTCAGGTCCTAAAATTCATAGATATTGAATTTTAGTATGACTATTCCTATATTGCTACTTAACAATATTGTTGATTTTTTTTTCTTTTTGCCACAGTCTATTTGTCTTTGGGGGATGACCACTGGCAATATTTGAGGTATTGTGGTAGTGTGAGAATCAAGAGCTTCACTTTGCAAAGTAAGACAAATTCAATTCATTATGCTGTTCCTAGCCATTCTTTTTTTCTTTAATTTTGTTTTTGGGGGCCACACCTGCAGTGCTCAGGGGTTTACTCCTGGCTCTGTGCTCAGAGATCGCTGCTGGCCAATCTTATGACAGAAAACTTCAGGGGTAAGGTCTCCTGTACTTAGGCCAAGGCTTTTTTCCCATTTCCTCATATTTTGCTGGGCCTATGCAAACAACAATAATTGCTACTCTCACACCATTATTGTATTTTTTTTAACTCTTAGGGAGAGAGAGGGCATTGATGGTGGGAATGTTGCACTGGTGATGGGGGCGGTGTTTTGGTAATGACTGAAACCCAACTACAATCATAAAGCTTAAATAGTTTATATAAATATATACATACACACACACACAAGAAATCGCTACTGGCAGCTCAGGGGACTATATGGGATGCTGGGGAATGAACCCAGGTCTGTCCCAGGTCAGCCACATGCAAGGCAAATGCCCTACTGCTGTGCTATTGCCCCTCCTAGCCCTTATTATTATATTTTATATACAAAGGTCTTTAGAAACATTGCTACAGTTTAATTAGGAAAATATTGCTAATGTTTTATTACTTTAATTTGGACTCTTTAATCTTTAAAATAATAGTATCCTTTGAAATATATGGTATGTTTAGGAATTAAGTCATTTTTCCTTTTATTTTCAGTTTATTTAGATGTTCATTTATGCAATTATCATTCACTCGACAATATGCCTAGCACTAGCTGAGCATCAGAAATGCAAAGACTGGTAATATTGCTGTCCTCAAGATGCTCAGTGTTTATAACAAAAGAAAGTTAACAAATCATAACCATACTAATCGTTTAAAGGTACTGTGATATAAATTTCAGAGTGTCTTTATCATCATCACATCATCATTGTGGTGTCATCATTAATAAATAAAAACTTTTTGTGTGAAAATTTAAGGTCCATTGAGTGAGTGAAATTGGAAAGGAAAGAGAGCTGGGTTAGATGGATGAATTTGAGGATCTGCCAGATGTCTAGATGGTAATGCTAAGTAGGTAGTAGGAAATAAGGATTTGGAGTCTATGAGAAAACATTAGGCTGGAGTATAAAAAATAAAAAAAAATAATGCAGGCCAGAGTTAAACCCAAAACTGTGAGCCAGATCCCCACAAGGAGAGTATTGTAAGGAGTGACAATTGCTTGAAAAGAATGTTGGGTAATTTCACCTCATGAAAGACAAAGCCACAAAAATGAATCTATGTTCCTTGAAAATCTTTCAAATCCTTTCCTGAGAGCAAGGATTTGAAAGTATATCACCCATCTAAGAAAGCAAGATAAAGTGATTTGGCAAAGATGGAGTTGTGGGGAAGGTGAAAAGGAGAGGGAAGAAAAGGGGTGAAGAAAGGAACATAAAAACATGGTTTGAATTGTTGATATTATCAAAGTAGAAAAGCAGTTATTCAATCCTAGTATTCACCAGTTCTTGTTTTTTGTTTTTTTGTTTTTTGTTTTTCTATAAAAGTAACAGTCCTCGGGACTTGAAAGAGCTTCTTGATACAGCAATTTCTTGATTGGTAGTAACAGAATAAGAGGTTTTATAAACTTAAAGATAGGTTTGAAGTTTATTGTTGGAAGTAAATTATAAAAATATAGATTAAGTTGCCTTGTAAAAGTTAGGTGGGAAATTAAGGATAAAAGTACTTGCAAAAATGCTGATGTAGATTGTCTTGAAATGTAGTGAAGTGTTATTTACCCACATAAATATGCCTCTAGAGGTGATGTGCAGACAGAAAAGAAGGTGTGTAGCAGGTAATAATAATATCTCTAGGACAAAACTTTGATGAGCTGTCTACCAGTGAGTATCTCCTAATTGCATCTTCTGTGGGTCTTTTCAAACAGCCACTGGAATTCCCCAAGAGTAAAACCCAACACAAAAGAATCTATAGTGGGAAGTGAGTCCTGCTATGTGTTTTAAGACTCTTTCCATGCTGACTTACCATCTTTGTGAACTCAGACAAATCTCCGGGCTTCAATTTTCTCATCTGCAAAATTAAAATAAAAGTTGTTACTTCTTGAAGATTCAACATTATAATCTGAGCCTAAGAATGATAATCTTATAATAAGAGTGTCTAGAATATAATAGGTATATAATAATTATTTATCTATTTCCAGGAACTAGCATGGGCATTGCTTTTTAATATCCCAAGTTCAAGTGAGATTCTTTTTTTTTTTTTTGTTTTTTGGGCCACACCCGGCGGTACTCAGGGATTACTCCTGGCTGTCTGCTCAGAAATAGCTCCTGGCAGGCACCGGGGACCATATGGGACACCGGGATTCGAACCAACCACCTTTGGTCCTGGATCGGCTGCTTGCAAGGCAAACACCACTGTGCTATCTCTTCGGGCCCTCAAGTGAGATTCTTTACATCTTTTGTTGTTTGTTTATTTTGTAGTAAATGTGGCCTAAAAAGGCCACATTCAGTGATGCTCAGGCGTTACTCCTGGCTATGCACTCAGAAATTGCTCCTGGCTTGGGGGAATCATATGGGACACCAGGGGATCGAACCACGGTCCATTGTAGGCTAGCGCAGGCAAGGGAAATGTCTTACCACTTGTGCCACCGCTCTGGCCCCTAAATCTTCTATGTCTTCACATTTTATAAAATTCCACAAACTAAGAAACATCACTGATTTTTTTTCTGTAGACAGAGGAGATTTTACCTAAAATTGAACAAAGCAAGTATCATTGGATGAAATATTATTGCAAATTTAAAAATTGTAGTATTCTATAAATGATTCCTCAGTACTGTTAATAGGGGCTATAAGGAAGTAAAAAAAATGTCAAGTTGGAAAATATTGGGAAATACTGTCTTACACAGATTTCATTGCTCAGGGACTTTGAAAGCTTTTACTAGCCATATGTGCCCTAGTGCATTCTCCAAGCACAGATGAAAATACACAGCTTCCCAACCTATTTGATCAGAGGACCCTTTGGTCACAGAACATCTCATGGACCTTATATTGGTGTAACTCCTTGGGAGAAGTGCCTCTAACCATTAGCTAGAAGAGCAGGCACAAAACAAAGAAGGATTTATTTTTATAGGACAATAAAATGCTTTTTTAGGTCATGGAAGGCTTATTTAGGAATGAGATGTGGAGTTCCCACAACCCCAGACAGTCATCGAGGAAATTTCATTCCAATGAAGCGCTTAAGTGAGTGAAAACAAATGAACATAAAATAAGTATATAATAACACCTTGGGAGAATTTAACATCTCTCCATTTAACATCTGTCACATAGATAATCTTAGCAACTAGATTGATTATGGAAGAGGAAACTGGAAATTTGAAAGGGAAGCAGCTGAGTTTGCTTATATCACCTGCAAAGGGACTACTTTCTTTGGCAGATTGATATTGCACAAAGGTTTGAAGTTTCATTAAAGATTAAGCACAGTTGGATGGTGTAACAATTGTTACAGAATGTGTGTGATCAGAAAATACATTGCATGGGGTTACCAGAAAATATGTTATTATAATTATTATGCTTTAAATAAAATATTTTCCCAAGGAAAATATACATATTTAAAAAAAATTGTTCTCCACACTTGGTCCCCAAGTAAGAGATAAATAGAAATATTTTTTAAACTATACATACTTTGTCAAGGAAAATATGTAAGGTTGTATTATACATGATAATAATAACAATGTGATTAACTCATCAATTATAAATGATTGGTTGATTCTTCTGAATCACAATTTGATGATTTTTTTCTCCTCTTGTGCAATTGTGTGTCTATTATACATGATTGTGTGTT
This sequence comes from Suncus etruscus, assembly GCF_024139225.1. NCBI lineage: Eukaryota > Metazoa > Chordata > Mammalia > Eulipotyphla > Soricidae > Suncus > Suncus etruscus. The sequence continues at coordinate 21,786,046 of NC_064867.1, read as the reverse complement.
CTAAAAAGCCTACGTATGTGTAATGAAATAAGTTTTTAAATAGTTAAAGTAAAATAGCACAATACATTTCCGTGTTAAAATCTTTTTTTAGTGAAATTCTATGTCAAGCGGACTTCACACCTGCAGATGATGCTTTCTTTTATATGTAAACTTCCTGCTGAAAACAGGTCAGGGTTAACAGCTGTATCAACATGGAGAGTTGAGTTTTTCTTTTGAACAATTAGTTTTATGTTCTTTTAAATAATTGCTTCATTATGTTTTGTACATCTGCTGAGGGGGTATGATGATGATGACATTTGGTAAGCTTCCCAATAACTGTAAACATAGGGAGTACCTGTTAGGCAATAAGATAGCCCACCTGTGGATGAGAAAGATGGTGTTTGCAATAGTTCTGCTCAGCAATGCCCACTCTCCAAAATTCTTGGAACAAATGAACAGATTCTGCTTTGTTAGGAAATGGTTCTGCTACAAATTAGGTTATCTGACTGAAGATACTGGGGGAAATGATAAAAAATATTTTGAAAACAAGACCTGTGAGAGAAAGTTAAGAACATGGGAATATTCACTCCAGGAGGAGACCAGGAAGAGAAACTGTCTACATCCAAATGATGTTGAAAACTGATGAGACATTAATTCTTATTAGTAGTAGAAGATGGTAGTTAAAAGGAAAGCGCTAAACCCATTTACTTGCTGTCAAGAACAATATTTTTATTTAATTAATTTTTAAAATTTTTATTTGAAGCATTGTTATACTAATTTATTTATAGTTAAGTGTTAAGTATACAATATTTCAGCAACAATCCCACCACCAGTATCAACCTCCCACCACCTATGTTCCCAGAGTGCATTTCATGTCCCCTACCTATGCTACACTGCCTACCCTCAGCCTACCATCATAACTTGTTTCTTTTTAGGTTTGGATGTTAAAGTTGGATGCCAAGATTTCAGTATTGTTCACTCCTTGGTTTTGATATTTAGTTCTCTTTCCTTAACACAACCAATGTACCTGAGTCGCCAAACCCCTGTTCTCTAATATTTCACATTTGTCTTTCTCCCTCTCTATTTCTTTCCTTCTCTTCAATGTACTTGGAAGCCAAGTGTGAATACCAATTTTTTTTTATTTTTTTAATATAATTTTTATTTTGATCATAGTGGCTTACATATTGCTGACAATAATATTTTAGGTACATATTTACATAAAATCAGGGGGGATTCCCATCCCAAATTGTCCTCCCTACACCTCCGTTTTGTCTTACCTCCCTTTTCCTCTTCCCTCACCCCCAGGGCGGCTAGAATATGTGGTCCCCTCTGTCTCTAACCAACTACTTAGTAGTCTTGCATCAGTTTGGTCTTGATGCCCTCCCTTATTTCCCCCTCTAAGTAGGGGCAGGGGTAGCTAGTTCAAGTTGCGTGGTTTTGCCTGAAAAAGAGAAAATAAATAAACTGGGGTAAGAGTTTAATACCCCAAAAATGGGCAGAATCCTTCTAGAGGTTCTCATCATAGATTTGGGAAATGAAGGAGAAAAAGAAGTTGAAATACTCCACCAGTACCAAAAGAAGTGTCAAATATCCAGTGAGGACTCCAGCTATAACGATAAGCACCACAAAAAAAAAACAGATAAAAAAACAAAACAAAACAAAACAAACAAAAAAACAAACACAAACAAACAAAAAACACGCCGTGGTCTTGAAATAAGAAACATGGCGTAGCACATAACGAAAGAAAAGAAAGGAAGAGAAAAAAAATAAGAATAATTGGGGACAACAATTTCAATAATCACATCCAAACTGAGAAATCGACCAAAATAGCTAGGTAAATATTAAACACAAAGAACATTCATATATAATAGTGTTGAGTGCCAGGAGTTTACCAGTCATGAACCAAGAGTAAGTCTGGGGCCTCCCTTTTAAATTATTTGGAGCACATTGCAATTAGTCTGAGGCCTGGAAAATGGTTGCAATTCAGCTCTTGTGTTGTAAATGCTAATATGTGTTCTTCATTGTTATAATTATTTGTTCAACAGGGACTCGGATATGTGTCAGGGAATCCCAGATCTATAAGTCACTCCTAAGGGACTAGCATAAAAACTCAGAATAAAAATATTCTCAAACATTTAAAGTGGCCGATGTGTTCAGTAGAGATGCTTAATTAACAAACTATAATAGTTTTAATTTTTGTTTTTGAACTGCTAGATAATAAAACTTCCTATAAAATTGTAATTATCAAAAGAATGTGAAATGATCACATGAACTGGCAGAAAATCAAAGAAATAGAAGCTAAAACCTAGGGTATTCTCAGATTGAGATTTAATATCAAATAAATAGAAAAATGTGTTTTATTCTTAAATTTATGTAAAAAGAAGGAAGAGTTTTATTTTACAGATAATATAAGATGATAACTAATTTGTATAAAAGTAAATTAGCAGTCACAAGTTGTGTAAATGAAAGTCTTGCTGCATTAGACAATGTTATTCATAAGAGCCCATGTAAAGACAATGAGGAGTAATGCATCGCAGTTGTTCCAAAGTACTATCTTATTAAAAGATGAATGAGTGGGGAAGTGAATGAGTAATGTGATGAGTATTTTTCAAGATATTTTATAACTATACTTCCTTGCCCAACCCAGAGGGTCTTCCATACAATCTTCAGGAAAGAATATGCATGTATATATACATATTTAAAAAAGATTATATCTCTGTCCTATAGTATCAGTTTTTAATCTATAGACCAAACATGTTCCCTTTATCTGGTAGGGTTTTTTTTTTCTACATTTATTTGGAAACCATAGTATTAATCCAAGTTCATGTGGTTCAGGCAGAATTTGTTTCAAAGCCAGTCAGGTAATTTCATACCTCTGGTCACAATGATTAGTGCAGAAATGAACATTGACTGTCAATCTTCAGTATTTACTCCAGAGCTATTAGGTAGATGTCATCCTCCTTGCTTTGAAAGGGAATGGTTGGAGACATATTGCCATTGAATAATAAAGTAGCCTTGGGATGAAAGGAAAATGTAAAGTAGATAAACACCACCTTCTTTGACTATTTGGTAAATCTTTGGTTGCACCCATGCCTAAATCTGAAAATTTTAAGGGTATATAAACCAATACATTTATGATGGTTGTTGGTTTTTTCCTCATATGAGCTTTTTTTTTTTTTTCAAAGAAAGAAAGAGTCTCTCTCTATGAAATAATTTTTTTTCTGATAATGGGAAGCAAAATAAGCAATAAACAAACATAATTAAAGAGTAAAGCAGGAACCTGAGGAATATAGGACAGGAATATATCTCTATCAGTGACAGATCATTTGCCTGTCACTTACACGTATGAGGACCTGAATTGAAAAAGGCAAATTAAAGCAAACCAATAGAAGCAAGTGTGTTAGTTCAGCAAGTAGAGAACTTGCCTTGCATGTGGCCAATCCAAGTTCAATCTTCAACATTTTATATGGTATCCTGTACACTGCCAGGAATGATCTCTGAGCACTTCCAGGTCTGCTCAAAATGTGAAAGCAAACAAATAACAAATCCCCCCAGAGATGTGGTAGAAAGTGCTAAGCACTATGAAGAAAAATCCAGAAGTAGAGAAGATAAAGATAAGTGTGGGTAGGAAGAAGGTGATAGTAAAGAAGGGGTGTGGGAAGGGTTTATTACTTTTTAAATGAGTATCCAAATAAAGCCATCTGTACAGGTGACATCTAAGCAAAGTTTAAAGATACATGGTATATCTGAATAATAAGTATTAGATAGTATTTCTTTTTTGGGGGGGGCACACCTGTTTTATGCTCAAGGGTTACTCCTGGCTAAGCACTCAGAAATTTCCCTGGCTTGGGGGCACCATATGGGACACTGAGAGATCAAACCGAGGTCCTTTCTTGGCTAGCGCTTGCAAGGCAGACACCTTACCTCTAGCACCACCTCTCCGGCCCCTAGATAGTATTTCTGATATTAATTTATCTACCTGAAATTACTACAGGACTCAAAATACATTTCTCTCTACCTTCCTTCCTTACACAAACACATTCTAATTTCTTTACAACTGCTGTTTTCCAGTTGACTTTGGGAGGTTATCATTGATAAATGCAATTTAATGCACATAAAACATATCTAGGATTGAAAAGCTTAAATTTAGAGCAAATTTGCTTGCCTAAATTGGAACCATATGGAATTCTTCATGTATGTATATATATATAAAAATACATTTTAAATATATTTTCACTGCTATTCCTGGATAATTGTCAAATATGCACTATGTGACCTTTACTTTGCTTCTGAAGAATAAACCAAAATTTAAACAATGATTCTACAATCAGTTTAGAATATTTTCTAAACAATCACGTAGAATAAATATACTAAGCAAGGAATTATCAGTCTTAACCGAAGCAATCCTGGGAAACTATTAATTTCATCGCAGCACTGACAATTATGAAAATGTGCCTGAAACAGCAATGGACACCTAATTATGACACCTAATTATACCAATTTATTATATACCTCCTTGAACAACATTTTATTTATATCTCTCACTACTGAAAGACAAGACAAAATACAAAAATATCTTCCATAAATAATTGCCTTATCTTTGCTATACAAATGCAGCTAATTTATTTGAACTTAAGTAATATGGGAGTATGTTCAGATTATGTAAGAGTTTGATTTTGTTTTTACCATTGGGTGAAAATTTTTGGTGAGTCACAACTAACTGTAACTGTGAGAGAGAAAATAAAATATCCTAGCAGAGATTTCTAGCAGAGGAAGCTCTCCCACCTCATCTTATATTAGAAAATAATAACAAAATATATAATTAATTTTTATTAACTGCGAGTAGTTAATTTATTAATTTGTTCTAAACAACAAATACATTACTTTGGGTTATGTTAAGTAGTAAAAATAGGTCAGGAAATAAGTATTAATGCAGTGTTATAGAAATTTTTTCTCTGGTTTATTCCTCCTCATTTTTTCTATTCTTTTTACAATAAAAGTACATGCCTTCCCATTTAAATAATATTTCTTGATCTTGACAGGAAAATTATGGCATAACATATATTAGACAGTTCCCAAAAGGAAGAAGCGAGAAGGAGATTATTGTGCCAAGTGATCTACTGGGAGTGAAGAAATCAGTATATAGCACGAGAAAATCATACAAAAATGTTTTCATTTGGAGATCATTCCTCCTACCTACGATTGAACAAAATGGTCTCAGTATTTGTGCTATAGAGTTGAGCCATCTCAAGAAAGGGAAAAGAGCTTTATTTCCATTATATCCATTTTATCTGTGTGTAGGTCTGGGGTCAATGAGTTTGTGGAGGTGGCAAAAATTACTGGTATGTATCTAGAATTTGCAATTTGATCTTTGAGAGATATCACTTTCATTAGAAAACAGTTCCTGTGACAGGAGGATAAAAATAAAAACAGATAAAAATTAAAACCCTGAATAAAGCACAAAATCAGCCTCTACAGGATCCAAATAAATGAGTAGTCTGGTAAATTGCATTGATTGTCTCAAAGATTTAAAATATAATATTTTATAAAATAGAGTTTAATTAGAAAAATGTTAAGTTTACAATAAACTTTCTTCTTGAATCAAAATTGATACTGAAAACAAGGACAATTCTGTCTGTTTAGTGACCAAGAACGTAAGATGTATTCTCTTATACTCCAAGTCTTTAATTCTAAAAGATTTTCTTTTCAGATATCTGTCTGTATCTATTTTCAAGTAATTAGTTTTTTGCTTGCACACGTGTACCATTTTGAGGATCCTAAAGTAGCATAAAGGGATCCATCTCAGTCTAAGGAGCTTGTTAAAAACATAAACTTTGGGAGAGGGTGGACCAAGCCCCTGCCCTGATGAAGCTCACCTGCTGCATCTATCATCCATAATTGCCACTTTGTTTATGGCCCTGCTTCACTCTACAATTCTCTGCAGACACCAATCTGACTAAACTCTCAATATCCCAATATTTGGGCTAATATAACCAGGGCTTTTTTGGGAAAGCGCTCTCACCTCCAACCCACCCTGGAGTCTCCTATTTCTGGGTGACATGGCACCTATAACTACACCAAAAAATATACAAAAAACAAACAAACAACAAGAAAAACGTTCCCCATGCTCACACACATTAGACTCATCATTAGACTCATTCTTTTCTTTAAAGAAAGAAACCAAACTGTGAAAAATCATGGGTACACTGGCCACACAGCTGGAGATGGTGATTTTTGAGAGAAGATCCATCACCCATAATTGCTGCTTTGCTTATGGCGCTGCTTCAGCAATCCTCTATAATTCTCTGCAGAGACACCAATCTGAACTCCAGGTATTTTTTAGCTGTTATCACCATGACTTTTTTTTGAGTGTATGTGGGCACTCCCCAATGTCTAAATGACCTCATTGAATAATCAATAGTTTTCACAAATATTCTTGTCACTGTATTTTTTAAAAATTTTTTCTTTCAGGCCTTCCTTTTTCTTCTTTCTATTTTTTTTTTTTAAAGAACTTTGCTCTCACTTATCTGGAAACAAATATATTACTCTCAATTATGAATACATATAGGCCTCAATACTAGAAAGATAGCATCAAGATTGAGGTACATGCTCTGCATGAAGTCCCATCTTATTGATTTCTGACACTATCTGGTCCTTCTGAACTTGGTTTGAGAGGCTGCCCACATAAAAAATAGAAACATAGCCCCTGACTCAGATACATTTAATCAAATTTTCCTTTTAACAAAATACACATGAAATGTATTGGCTATTCAAATTTGAAATGCACTGCCATATGCTAGACAAAAGATCTTTTTAGAAATAAGCCAATAATAATTTACAAGTAACTCAAATTTGCATTGCTTTGATCCAAGAAGTAATGGGGTCGGTGACTGACAATTTAAAATTGAGCCAATAAAAAACTGAACATTGTAAGAACCGAATCATTTCCTGATCAGATCATAATAGGAAGGGTTCCTACCTAAATTATCCTACCAAAATTATCCATTTTTATCTTAATGCTTAACTGTGGAAGAAGTGTAAATTATTAATCTTTGTAATGTATATAACTCCAGTTCTTATTTTGGTAAAGTCAGCTAAGGATTCTGAAGGAAACTATTCAGCAGGCTGTACTAAAAACTTAGAAATTTGTCATGGGTTACAGAAAGCAGGAAACCAACTTGGATTCTGACTGCCAGCAAGGGAAAGAGTGAATCATTCTCATTCGATGGTTGCCAAGTCATCAATCATCCTAAATTAATTCTCATTCTCTCTGTCATTGGGAAGTACCAAAGACACTTAAGAAAACATCCTGGAGAAAAGTTCGGATGTGAGAACCATTATCTGTGCTTCTAAGAGCTATCCCTTCAAGAATTCCACACCCACTGATGAGGCATTGAGTTGATAATCAAGTAGCAGTGTTTTACAGTATTTAATATTTGGCAAGATTAATTGGAACTTCATAGGCCTTGAGGGTACACCATATATTTCTATATAGTTCTTTTAAAAATATTATCAACATTTTAAAAGATCAAAAATATGTGTGAGAGCTATAAATTCTTCTATTTTAAATATCATTCTATCCCTTTGGGAGACCTCTGATGGGCATAGATAGATTACATCTATATAGGGAATAATGATTCAGAACATTTTGAATTCATATCTATACTAGCAGGTCCTTGGGATGTGACCTCATATCTAAATTAATTAAATGTTTTTCAGAATTTTAATAGCACAAAAATACTATACCTTAAACTCAGAAGATAATATGAGATACATAGAGAATATTTTAACTCCTCATTCTATTTCTTTCAGAAGTATGGCATAGAAAACAATATACTAGTAGTATCTTGGTTTTCTATATCACCTACTGTGGCTTTTATTAATTTAATTATTAATTACTATGTACCTACTAAATGACTGGTTAATTTTAGGGGCAGCAAAAATGAAATAAGACCTTTATGCTACTATTAATAATTTAAAATATTAATATTAGTGGAGAAGAAAACATTCAAAGCAGTATTTTAATTTTATATCAGACAAGGTTCTCCCTTTAGATAAATTGAGCAAAATATACATGTAATGCAACTTGAGAGAGAAATAACTTCCTTGCTAGTCAATTCCGCTAAGAGGACAATCTTTATGAAGACACATTGATTTACAAGGAAGGAGAAAATTAAATACTTTCGAGATAAATCTAGGACTAAGCAAAGACTTGGATCCCTACAAGACAATATTAATATGTATTATTTATTTGTAGACTAGGTGCCAGGAGCATGTTATAAGTCTTAGATTATTTTGATCCTCACAACATCCATATAAAGTACATAATTATTATAAGCTACATTTAATCTGTGATAATTTTATAGCCCACCAAGATGATTTATATAAAAATAATAAGTTACTAGTCGTATAAAATATATAATTGTTTTAAAATATGATATCAAATAAAGTATGATAGAAGCAACTTTAGCATGAGCATATATTAAGAGAAAAGAGCTGAGAATTTAAAGCTCTATGGCTGAAGCTCTGTCTTCACTTACATATCAAAGCTCTTATGTATTATTATTTTTTTATATTATTTTTAATCACATCAAAATTTTATTATTTGTGTTTTTATTTAATACATTATAATTGAATCATCATTACACAGTTACAAAGTTTTCACGATTAAGTTTCAGTTGTACATTGTTCTGACACCCATTCCTTTCCATTTTTTATTTTCCACCAAAGGCATCCCCGACCTGCCTCTATGATGAATTTTTTTTCTTGCAAACCTGGGAAGGATCCTACTTGTGGTGGTATATGAGATTTTTTAATAAGATGTGGGTTCTATTTGCTTACTTCGAATCTGTGTTCATCAAGGATTTTGGCCTATAATGTCTCTTTTTGTAGTGTCTATCTGCTTTGGGTATTGGGATGGTGCTAGATTCATAGAAACTGTATGGGAGTGTTTTGTTTCTTTAATTTCCTGGAAGAGCCTGAAAAGGATAAACAGTAGGTCCCCTTTAAATGTTTGAAAGAATTTACTAATGAATACATCTGGGTCTGGACTTTTTTTTCTTGGGAAGACTTTTGATAATTATTTCAATTTCCTCGATTGGGATGGGTCTGTTCAGATATTTCCAAAATATCTTGGTTTAGCTTTTGGATGTCCAAGAATTTATTCATGGGGCCGGAGTTGTAACACAAGCGGTAGGGTGTTTGCCTTGTGCACGTCTGACCTAGGATGGACCACGGTCTGGTCCCCCAGCGTCCCATATGGTCCCCCAAGCCAGGAGCGATTTCTGAGCGCATAGCCAGGAGTAATCCCTGAGCGTCACTTGGTGTGGCCCAAAACCAAAAAAAAAAAAAAAAAGGATTTATTCATTTCTTCTCAAGTCTCTTTTTTAATGTTGCATAAATATCTCCAAAGCAATTTCTCATGATTTTTTGAATTTCTGTGGTTGTCTGTTGTGATTTACCTTCATTTTACTTAGTGTACTAGAATTCTCTCTTACTTCATTTTTTCTTTGTGAATTTTGTTAGTGGCATGGTGATTTGCTTATTTTTTCAAAGAACCAGCTTTCATTGATATTTTGAATGTTAGGAGGGGGCTTCCAGTTAATTAATTTCTGCTTTAAGTTTTATTATTTACTTCCTCCTCCATGCTTTTGGCTCATTTTCTTGGTCATTTTCTAATTTCTTAATTTGTTCAGTCAGGTTATTTATGTGGCCCTTTTCCATTCCTGATGAATGCTTGCAAAGCTATAGCTTTTCCTCTTAACAGCTTTTGTTGTGTCCCACAAATTCTGATACCTACTTTTCATTAGTTTTTAGGAATTTTATGTTTTCCTCTCTGGCCCACTAGTTGTTCAGTAGTGAGCTGTTTAATTTCCTGGTGTTAAGAGTTAATTCTACATTTCTGTTTGATTCGCTGATATTTTCAGTACATCATGGCTAGAGAATAGAGTTGATGCAATTTGCAATTTCTATCCTCTTGATTTTATGAAGGTAAGTTTTGTGGCTCGGCATGTAGATTATCGTGAAGGATGTCTCATGTGCATTGGAAAAGAATGCTTACTCACCTTTTTAGCATTAAAAAGTCACATATACATCTACTAACCTCCTCTCTTTCATTTTTTTCTTCTAAGTCAGTATTTCTTGCTGATTGTTAACCTGATTGATCTAGTAAAATGTGATAGAGTGGTGGTGAAATCTGCAAGCCTATTGTGTTACTATTAATGTCTTTATTCAAGTCTACTACCAGTTGTTTTAAGTATTTTGCTGGTCCCTTATTGGGTGCATATATGTTTAGGAATGGGCTCTCTTTGTGATGTAATAATAATGTATAATAATAATGTAATAATCTGTGATGATTATTAAGAAATGAACCTTTTGGTCTCTTAGAGCCCTTATGAACCAAAAGTCTGTTTCATATGCTTTCAAGAATGTTCATTATACAGTTAGTTTATATTTACAGCT